>NC_057807.1:411422299-411574286 GCF_018294505.1 Triticum aestivum
GGAGGGGTGGTCGTGGAGGGGTGGTTGAACAGGACCCCGTGGTGTGGAGGGATGGATGAATAGTAGACGGTGGAGGGATGGATGAACAATAGACAGTGGAGGGGTGCTTGAACAGTAGCCGGTGGAGTAGCGCGCGGTGGAGGCTGGATGAACAGGAGCCCGTGGAGGCTGGAGGAGGTCGACGGTAGCCCGTGGAGGCCGGAGGAGGCCGACGATGGAGATGAACAGTATCCCGTGGAGTCCCGTTTTGCGGTATGCCACACCTCTCCCGATGAACAGGACCCCCGTTTCGACCGTAGGAGGTCTGTTTCCTCTGTTTTGCGGTACACCACACCCCTCGCGATCAATAGGACCCCCGTTTCGACCGTATGAGGTCCGTTTCCTCCGTTTTGCGGTACGCCACACCCCTCCCAATCAATAGGACCCCCGTTTCGACCATAGGAGGTTCGTTTCCTCCGTTTTGCGGTACGCCACACCCCTCCCGATCAACAGGACCCCGTTCTGAATGTGGCCGGTCAAACATAAGGCTGTTTCCTCCGTTCTGCGGTACCCTAGGCCTCGTTTCCATTGCCTATTCCGTCCAAGCCAGTTGGCTCCCACACGTTCCATTGCCTCCCGATGAACACGACGCATTCCGTTGCCTCCCCATGAGCACGACGCATTCCGTTGCCTCCCCATGAACACGACGACGACTTTGTTTCTCCATTCCGACCCAGCCATGTACGTATGCGCGAGTAGGCGTTCGAGACCATACCCGTATGTACGTACGTGGCCATATTTTCTTTCTTGCACCCTCGCCGATGTACGTATGTGTACATGCTACGTGCGCGCCTCTACTACGACACATGCACGCCTCTACTACGACACATGCGCTCTTCTACATCGACCAGTATGTACGTACACGTTGACAACCAGAATGACAACGCTACGTACGCTTCGACCAGGTGGGTCCCGACTGTCAGGCACTTCCTTGCCAGCGAAGATATAGCTAGTGGGTCCCAGCAGTCAGGGGGGCGAATCATTTTTTTTTGCCCGGACGCACTTCCTTGCGTGCGAAGATGTAGCTGGTGGGTCCCAGCAGTCAGGGGGCGAATCATTTTTTTTGCCCGGACGCACTTCCTTGCATGCGAAGGTGTCGCTAGTGGGTCCCAGTGGTCAGGGGGGCGAATCATTTTGTTTTTTTGCCCACTTCCTTGCGTGCGAAGATGTAGCTGGTGGGTCCCAGCAGTCAGGGGAAACATTTTTTTCGCGAAATACAGTGGCCCGTCTGGTGGGTCCCAGCTGTCAGGTGGAGGAATCATTATTTTCCGCATAATAAGGAGGCACTTCCTTGCTACGGCCGTGGACCCAACTGTCAACCTCTCCACGTACTGTCCACGTGCGATGGAAGTCGTTCCTTGACCACGTTGACCATGTTGACCATGCTGCGCCGAGAGCACTAGGGCGATGGACGACGGCGAGGCCTAGGAAGGGGACGACGGGGAGCCGGGGAAGACGCAATAGTGGAAGCCCGCGCGAAGAGGGGTACGAGGGTTCACTGGTTCGGCTGTGGTGTGAGGCTGCCGTCGCCGCAAAGCCCGGCCAGCGGTGGGAATAGTAGGGAGCGGTGAGGCCTCCGCGACAGCGCAGCCGGCCACGGGAGGCAGGAGCATGCGGCACGACCGGTGCTGCTTTGGGCGGCTGGAGCAAGAAGACCAGAGGTTGAAGAAGCACTACAGCCGTTGGATGGACATCGTACGGTCATTGGAGCTAGAATCGTTCATATGGACTAAAGATGACAAAGGCCCCTGTCCCAGTGAACTTAGTAGGCCCACAAGTCAGCCTCCCACCATGGTGGGTCCCAGCTAGAAGGGGGAGTATTCAATTTTTTGTGCGTAATAAGGAGGCACTTCCGGTGGGTCCGAGCTGACAGCGCGGGGAACGTTTTTTTAGCGAAATACGCTGGCCGTCCGGTGGGTCCCAGCAGTCAGGGGGAAACGTTTTTTTTTGCGAAATAAGGTGGCCTATCCGGTGGGTCCCTGCTGTCAGGTGGAGGAATAATTATTTTGCGCGTAATAAGGAGGCACTTCCTTGCGGCCGCCTGGACCCAGCTGTCAGCCTCTCCATGTACAGTACTCTTCCGATGGAATCGGTCGTTGACCACGTTGACCACGCTGCGCCGAGAGCACCAGGGTGGTGGTCTGGACGACGGCAAGGCCTAGGAAGGGGACGACGCGGAGCCGGGGAAGAGGCAGCAGTGGTAGCAGTGGTAGCCATTTTTCAATTCTAATGGAATTTACTATAGCCCATTTACAGTTTGTTAAAAGTACAACCCAACTTCTAGCTAGGACAGCGATTAATAATTTCAAACAACCGCTCAAAACAGAATTAAAAAAAAATCCCACATTTTGATGGGATCCGAAATTTCTAGTCAGGTTAAATATAATTTCAAAATAAAGTTGTATCACGTTAAAATCCAACGAAATATTGCACGCGCAACAAGTAATGAAATTAAAATTTCCAAATTCCAAAAATAATATATTTTTCGAACTAATTATGTGTTTGGTGCATAGTAATTGCTCGGTTATTATAATTACATCCCATTTATTATTTCTTAAAGTCCATTTTCTTGTTAAGCCTAATGCATACCTCCTAGGAAACTTTGCAGCCCAGCGGGGCGGATAACAAGTTGACCCGGATATTGTGTACAACTGTCGGCCCAGTTGCATTGCTGATGTTGAAAAAAAGGCCTCTGTAGTACAGTACAACCTAACATGGTTACTCAACCCACATTCAGCGACGCCGGAAAGGCCCAAACAAGGCTTCTGTACAACTTTTTGAAGTCACTGAGCTCAATTAATAACTTAAGAAAAAGGTTAGATTACAGTGGAACCTAATTAAAAGCTGTCACAAGCAAATAAATAATTCAACGGGTCCCACTTGTGCGTGTGCGCGTGTGTGTGCACGCACATGTGTGTGTGTGTGTGTGTGAGAGAGAGAGAGAGAGAGACCCATCAGTCGATGCTCGTAAATACATCTTTCAGCCATATGCATTGCTGGTGCTCAGTAAAAACTTATATAGTTGACACAATCATATAGAACATCATAGCACACTGAACTTGCATACAAAAATTTCATGCAGGCGGCACAATCAGGATGGAAGCAGTGGATCGCTACGGGAAGGGCTATGTTGAAACCAACAAAGTCGTACATAATGGTTCATCGTCTTTATAAATGACAGGGAAATATCTTGAATGTTGTGTAAAGAAAATAGACAGACACCACAATAAGTTCTGCTAGCACATTAAGTTGACGTAAAACCCTTTCTAAAAAAAGTTCAGGTAAAAATTAGAACAGGTCACAATCAAATGTACTAGCATATTAGTGCTTCAGACCCATAGCTCGAATTTAACTAGTACTATCTGACAAGATTCAGTTGTTACCTCGATTTAGAGCACATCCAGGCAGCCAACCCTGCCTCTTCTCCCAAAGAAGCAGTGGCCTCTACCGCGCGATGGAGTAGGCCCTGTGCCATCCATTGTTCCGAGCAACACGGGGAAAGTCTAACGTTGACTCCTGTAATGGACGTCGTCGACGGACCCTGGCACCAGCGGCGGCGGCAGGACTTCGATTGATGGATTGACCACTTCTTCGACATGCACCAACACTCGATACAGGTACATCCCTAACATGGTCCGCGGCGGCCTTGGTGGAGACAAATAGTACAACCCCGGTTACTGCACCGGTATCTCAACACCAATCACCTTCGGTATGGTGGACGACTTCTTCATCCATGCCATAACAGTTAGAGCCCAGCTGTCTGGAGGAACAAACATACTTACGAGCTCACCTCCAAGGTCGTTGATAAGCTCGTTCATGGACTCGCTGTTCCAAGCACGTCGAGGCATGCCGTGGAAGGTAAGCTTTGTTAAAAACTCAAGCTCAGAGGGCACTGAGCCCCATCCTGGGTGCCACCGATCAAGGCTCACCAGCGCGCCATCGCAGAACAAACGCCGAGAAGATTCGAACACACGACTGCAGTCGAAAGTTGTTCGGAACCTGACGAAGAAATCAGCCAGTGGTGGACAGACTTCGACGAGCAAGTCACTTATTTGGATGCCATGCGCAATGCCAAGAGCTTTGACAAGGTCGTCCGGCGAGATGGGAGGCCGGTCGCCGTTGATGGTTACCATCAGCACTCTGCCTGCAAACAAGTCGTCAAGCGCTGCCATGCCACTGTTGAGCGACAGCACGCAGCGACCGAAGGCAGGACGGACCTCAGGATCTCCAGCTCGGAGATCCGTGTTGACCGGTGACATGATAGTGCGCTTGAGTACAGGGAGTACATGAGGGGGATTTGGGGGAACTGGAGTAGGAATCGAGATTCCAGAGGTGGGGGAGGGGCGGGAGACAGGGGATGAAAAGGTAGCATGAATTTCGAGCACGCGCCAATATGCCCTCGGCGCGCATGCGCACGAAAACACCGGTGGCGCCAATATGCCCGGCCTTTTTTTCAGGATCTTTTGAGAGCCAGGCCCGAGAGTCATAATTGACCTGTTTGGCATTGCGCTACTACTCGGCCCATATTCAACGACACCTCACTGGCCCAAGCAAGTGTACATCATCGAAAAGGCAGTGAGCTCAAATTATATAACTTGAAAAAAGGAGATATACTCTGAACACTGGAGAATGGGATGCCCTCATTTAGCCCACCAGTAGTTCGAGACAATAAACAGTTCGAAACAACGATATATACAACATTCAAACACTGACTAATGACTACTACTGACATAAACAACAAGACATGATAGTTCATAAGAAGTCTTGCTACACCACCAAAACGTACCCATCTGCAGCGCTCAGACTCTCATGATCCAGACGAGAATGACATTCTAAACAGAAGCAACTATTACATAGAAAGAGTGACATAGACGAGGATGACCAAATGACAAGGAATATGCATAACAAAAGAAAGAACTATCCATCCAGAACCAGCAACAAAGACAACAAAGTCAATCGAAGAGATGATCCAACACCATCATAATTTGCAGCCCCGCTTCAGCTACCAGTGATCCGGAGACACCAGTACTCCACCCTTTCGATGCAACAGCCCAGTTACCTATCAACCTGAAGGCTTGAACCACATCACTACCTATCGTAATTGAGACATCCAAGGATCAAAGTTAATCTGGATGCCTTTGTCATTCCCACCTTCTTTTGGCTGCAGGCTGTATCGTTGACAATCAGAGGAGTTTGCTCCCGAACTCCTAGGGCTCGCGGTGTAGACACAGTTTTCCATAGAAAACAGAGCCTCTCTGCCATCAAGGTCCTTGCCAACGGTGATCTCCTGGTTAATCGGATAATTGAGTCCGAGAAACAGAGAGTGTGAACCAAGGCTGTTTACCCGCCTCCAACTAAAAAATCCTAAAGGCCCCAACAAGCTGGTATCCTGCTCATAGACGTAATAGCCACTGTCCGGATACTCACGTATTACACGGTGCTTGTATACAGTGGGGTTTTTGCAATATAACTTTTCTGGCTCATGTGTCCGTATGATCATCAGTCTTTTGCCGTCGTCTGATCGAGCAAGGAACCAGTTGTGCTTCCCTGTTTTTGGCAAAGGTGGTGTAATTACAAAGGGTAATAACTGTAGGGACACTGCATCATATCAAAAAAAGGACATGCGTTGTTAATGTAAGATCAGCATTGTTCAGAGTATGAGTAGGATATTGCAAGAAACAACATTGATATGTCCCTGTTGGAACTGGGAGGAAAATACAGGGAAATGTATACTGGGTTCGAAAATATAGAAGTGCCATGCATGGTTATACTCATGTTATCTCGCAATCGATTCTTCACAGGAAACTACCATGTCATGCATGTTATGTAATCATGTTTTGTCCTCACAAAAAAATTCTTCAAGGTAACTAACAGAACATGCATTGTTATATACTCGTGTTCTGTGGGCAAAATTTTTGTGAGGATATTATTCTAGCCATTGATTGCTGAAGGGTGAATATAGGTATGTACACATGGTAAGCATTGCAGGATTTCACTACTTCCAAATATAGAGTTCTCCATATGCACATTTACTTCCCTAATGTATGGTTAGATGAAACCAACAGTGTGGTGCATGTTTCTACATCATGAAAATGAGGAAACTAACATGGCCATTGACACACACTCATATTTAGTAGTAGTATATAGATTACTGTAAAATAAGGATAATATCCATATATTCCTAACCGTTTGATTATCCAGGATACAAATTGGCTGTAACGACATGGTCACAATCGCATGAATTAACTCATTCCAAATATAGCTGATTTACGGCGTCTCTAATATATTGCCATAGTTCTACTCAAATTGTGCTCAAACAGGGATATGCCAATCATCACAAAAAGTTCAAATAGTGTCATGGCGTCATCATTAACATGAAACGGAAACAACTTACACGCACTGTCCCAGCAATACGTGGTGCCATCTGCTTTGTCGATCGCGTAGATGATGCCATTGTGTTCAATAGCATCACAGAAGTGTGTATCAGCTTTGACGATGATCCACTGCGAGCCGAGTTGTCTCGAGCTAAAAAAGGCACCGGCATAAAGATAGGTGAGTCCGCGGTCGAACAAGGCAATTAGCTTGAAGTCTGCGTAATTCGCATGTCATGTGGGTACTTGGCAGATTACAATCTTCTGCAAAACAAGATCCGTCCAACTAACGTAGTAATCTAGATGACTTGGAACGCAATGGTAATACTCTATATAATCCAACGGAGGAAGGATAATCTCATGGGAGGTCTGGAAGTTCACGAGCACCAACTTTTTACCGTCTTCTCTGAAGGTAGCCATCCAGTGGGAGTTCATGCCGACCTAGTACATACCTGCCAAGAAGTTTCGGGCGATGGTGATCGGATCGATGTCGAGGGAAATGATGTACGGCGACACACTACATACCTGCAAAGAAGTTTCGGCTAATGGAGATCGGATTGATGTCGAGGGGCATCATGCACGCCTCCGTATCATGGTGAGCCGATCTCGCAAGACCAGATAGCAGTAAGCAGGGTGTCTTGAAAAGCTTAGGCCTCGCTTCAACGATGGTCGTGTGCATGTCCCTCGAGCATGCAACCAGTCGCAGGGCGGTCAACATATCCATACACGAACAACAGAGGTCGAGGATGTCACTGGGGAGATTGCTCCAATCGCGGCTCATATGGATGATGCGCGGTTCGCGTTCGGCCATGGTGGAGTTTGGAAGGGGGCTTGATTTACGGGAGAGAAGGATGTCGATGCTGGAGCGGCTAGCGAGGGAATAGTGGTACTGGGGGAGGCGAGTGAGGCGACGGTACACGGGGGCACAGTGAGATGGAGACGGAGACGGAGAAGGAGAAGGAGATGGAGATGGAGTGGTGCTATGGGAGCAGAGAGGGAGACGAGGCGAGGCGCCAATGTGCTGTACAGTGGCGGTGACAGACTGCATAGTGCACAGGGTGAGGCTGACTTTGGTAACCCGAACACGCCGCCTCGCCTGGACTAGTGTCAGGCGCAGGGTGTTTTCACTTCACTGTGAGGACCGGATGAATAGTATTTTGACCATCAAGGGTACCACAGTTGTACTACTACTACTACTACTACTAGTAGTAGTAGTAGGAACATGAGTACTCCAGTATTGTATAGCGGAAATAGGTCTCTCGTGCTAGCATGCCTGTTCACTTCATCATTCAGTTATCATCCATATTGCGAGCAGAACCAAATTCTCGTGCATGCCCAATCAACGCCCTACCGCGATGCATGTAGTGGTCGTTCTGGTGCATCAAGGACGACATGCAGATCATTCCACACTTGAGAAGAGGAAAAATGGAAAGGTAGAACGCGGCACCAGAGGAAGAGAACGCTGGCTAACGAGGCTGGGAGGGGATCAAGAGGAAGTTAATGCTCCACGCCTAAAGGTTTTGGGGAAACCTGATTTTCATAAGGTGACTTATACTCACTTAAACGGAGGGAGTATTCCTTAACCAGAGAATGTTGTGTCTCCCACTCACGCGCTAAAAAAAGCTATGACACATTTTTTTATCTATTTGCATAGGTCCCACCTATCAGGAAGGATGGGCAAATACACGAACAGGTACGACTCCTCAGTCTACCCGCATAGCCTTTTCGTTTAGTCTACCTAGCCGTCTAATCAATTGCCTGCACGCCACTTCTCCCATTTACTTCTCCATCGGGAACCGATTCGCCTCAGCTTCTTCACCTCCCCTTCATCTTCATTTGCATCCAAACCCCACTGCATTCACATTGTTTTAACCTCTTTAAATAATCATCTACTACTTCAGTTAGACTAGCCATCTAATCCTAATTCTCCAAACCATAGCCCTCCGTTCCAGCGATTCCAAATGGCGAAAGAGATCGAGACGCAGGTTTTTAGTGTCCAACATGTCCTCGTCGAAGGCTTGATGCGCATAGTTGCCACCATCACCGTCAACCCAAGGGTTGTTCGGCAGTGGATCAACAATGTATCCAACTCCCTTGAAAAGGTAGAGACGAGTGTCATCGGTCTCGACGTAGAGTACACGGAGCGTGCCCCTGGGAAGATCCAGCGCACCGCCGTCCTTCAGCTGTGCCTCGAAGATGATGTTTTGGTGTACCACATCATACACTCGCCCCCCATACCAGGTGAGCTTCATGATTTCTTGTCTTGAGAGGACGTATACTTCTGTGGGGCAGCCATCGAAGGGGACAAACAGAAGCTGGAGCCGTACAACCTTGATTTGAAAAGCATCGCTGACCTACAAACCAGAATCAAAATTCCTGTAGAAGATTGTGCTAAACAGACACCATCCCTATTCGACATAGAAAATTTTGTGCTCGGTACAAATCTTCAGAAGGGTGACGAGACGGTGGCATTAAGGTCGTCTGGATGGGAGAATTATCCCTTGATGTACGAGCGGATAAAATATGCTGCCCTCGATGCCCGTGTGAGTTTCGAGATAGCTGCAAGGTCCAAAGAGCTTGTTGCGAAGCCGTCTCCCACAGAGAATGAGAACAAGAAGAAGAAGAAGAAGAAGAAGAAGAAGAAGAAGAAAATGCTACACCAGCAGGAGGGCATTATGGATGGATGAACTATTTCCTCTCTTGTAAAAATATATATTCCCTCTTGGTGTATATTGATATAGATGGCCTATTTCGATGGTGTGCATGTCTTTGGAACAGAGTAGTAGCGTGGGTCCGCTTGACTATAAGGAACTATTTATCCGCATATATAGCTTTCTTTGCTACTCCTTCCAGTGATCGGTATGCAGTGCATGTGTCCGTAGACATGACAACTTGTCCATGGAAGTTCAACTACTGCGACCATCATGTTTCATCTCATGATTCCCACGACACCTCTCCAACCCACGGCACCACGCCCCCCGACGTGCGCCTCACCCCTCTCGGCCGCACCGCCCCTCTGCCTTTGTGTGCATGACATGTGGGCCACCTAAAATGCGGTGAGCATCAAGTTTCTACCACAGCCACCCGCGATTCCCACGACGCTGCTCGAACCCATGAAACCACATGTCCCCCGACCTGCGGCTCACCCCTCTTGGCCCCACTGCCCCTCTGCCTTCAGGAGCATTACATGTGGACCAGTCACCTATCGGGTCCACATGTTATTGACTCAAAGGTAGGTGTAGTAAGGCGCTGAAGCTCAGTCCCGATGGCCCTGAGAGGGAAATGTAACTCCTGCGCCAGGACTTGTGGTGCTCCCGCAGCACGAACTCGTGCCAAACTCGAGATTTGTTTCTTTACTATACACGCACGCAACAATTTAATGGACATATGATGGGGAGCTCTAAATTTGAATTTGAAACTTATAAAATGAAAAGATTCAAAACCAATAAACTGGGGGAGAGGGAGTATATCGTAGGATGTGTCCCATACAAAATAAGTCCCCTGGTTTTTCACCGCGAAGATGCGGTTAGAATGGAGCACATCCTCTTCCTACTCGTACGGCAACAAATGGGCCGCAGACAGCATGGTCCGCCTTTGACCGCCATGTGCAAGGTTCATGCTATCTTTTATTCAATCTCACCGTGGTTTCGTACCAATTCATGCGGTGGCCCGTTGCATGGCTGATCCCAATGTTGGACAAAGGTTCTACAGGAACGGTGTCACCGTTGTAAATGTTGTGCAAATTGATGTTGGTACCTACCGTACATATGCAAGCCAATCTCCACTCGCACCGAGCCTAGCCTGTGAAATAGTGGGCAGGGGGAGAATTAGGAAATGGACACAGAATTAGTCTTTAGAATGCATTTACTATGTGATCAAACTCATCTTACCTGCTTATCGGAGGCAATCCGAGTGCCCCTCAACGTCGGCATCTCAAGGGGCGTCAACTTGCAACTACGACCATGCCGCACTGGAGAGACCCCCAAGGAAACATCCTCGTGCGTTCCATGGAACATCAAGATGCATTTGTATGAGTAGTTTATCTTGTGAGAGAAAAGGATGAACGAGGGAAGGCCTCTAGAGATAGAGATGGACACTACTACTACCAATGTGCTGGCCCGTGCGTTGCAATGGATCCAAACTAGTAGAATAATACTTGTTCACGTGCTTGAAATATAAACACTCTAGTTTTGATATACATGTGTCAGCAGACACGACAACTTGTCCATGGAAGTTGAACCACGATGTCCATCACGTTTCTTGTTTCTACCACTGCCACACCCACACGCGATTCCCACGACGCCGCTCCAACCCACGGCACGACGTCCCCCGACGTGGACATGGATCCTCTGACGTGGCTAGCACGGCCTTGCCCTGCCTTTCCTTCGCTGACAGGTCGGACCCGCGCTTATGGGTCCCAAATGTCAGTGACAGAATGGTAGGATTGTTCATGCCCCTCATCCCTCTCGGCGCCACTACTCCTCTGCCTTTGTGTGTATGACATGCGGGCCAGCTGAACTGCGGCGACCATCAACTTTCTACCACAGACACACCCGATTGGACGCGGTTTGCCTGCTCCACTGCTGTGCTCCGATCCGTACTCCCGCACCATCGAATTTTCATCCAGCGGTTGTGACACATTTTCATCCGTACTCCGGTCGGTTCATCTCGAACGAGTGAGTCGCAAACCACGCCACCACCATGAGAATGACGTGTGGGCCAGCCACATTTAAGGTCCGCATGTCATTGACTCATAGGCCGGGCACTAAGCCACTGAAGTTCCGTCTCGTGGGCCCCGAGAGGGAAATGTAACTCCCGCGGCAGGCCTTGTGGTGCTACCGCAGTACCAGCTCGTGCCAAAACTGGAATTTGTTTCTTACTACTACCAATTAGTACTAGTAAGGTACACGTGCATTGCACGCATGAGATTCTGGTGGTTTGTGCATTATGCTTCTACATGTGGAGTTTTCTAGATTCTAACATGTGGCAAAATCTGGTGGAATGTAAGGTTAGGCAAGTTTGATTAACTTAGGTGAGTGTTTGGTTCAAGCCACACCTTAGGCAAGCCACACTAAGGCCCCACATGACATACACACAAAAAATGTGGAAAGATTCCCTTAGGCTTGCCAACTTGTGGCTCTCATTTTGAAGAACTAATAACTTTGCCTAAGCTTAGTTGTGGAAAAGTTAGTCATGAATTAAGTTCAACCATGGAGTCTTCTAGATTATACATGTGGCAGAATCTGGTGGATGATGTCCAACGGCCAGTAGTGCTCGGATTTGCCATCTTTGTATCGTCGGATTGGCTTCATCCAATGACCAACTTTCAAAGTTTTTCACACACTATATAGGGGGTACAGATGTAGATGTGCCGGTCCGTTGCAATGGATCCAAAGTATATCTATTTAGTGGAGTGCTGTCGGTGTCAAAACCGGCAGATCTCGGGTAGGGGGTCCCGAACTGTGCGTCTAGGCGGATGGTAACAGGAGACAAGGGACACAATGTTTTACCCAGGTTCGGGCCCTCTTGATGGAGGTAAAACCCTACGTCCTGCTTGATTAATATTGATGATGTGTGTTACAAGAGTGGATCTACCACGAGATCAAGGAGGCTAAACCCTAGAAGCTAGCCTATGGTATGATTGTTGTTCGTCCTATGGACTAAAGCCATCCGGTTTATATAGACACCGGAGAGGGCTAGGGTTACACAAAGTCGGTTACAATGGTAGGAGATCTACATATCCGTATCGCCAAGCTTGCCTTCCACGCCAAGGAAAGTCCCATACGGACACGGGACGAAGTCTTCAATCTTGTATCTTCATAGTCTTGGAGTTCGGCCGATGATGATAGTCCGGCTATCCGGACACCCCCTAGTCTGGGACTCCCTCAGTAGCCCCCGAACCGGGCTTCAGCGACGACGAGTCTGGCGCGTATATTGTCTTCGGCGTTGCAAGGCGGGTTCTCCTTCAAACTTCATGTTCCTGTCGAATAGTGTCCGGCTTCCTTATAAATGCTGCACTCCTTGGCTTCTACGCCCAATAATGGCCTTCTTCCATGTGTCGTATGAATGCGAAAAGCTAGGGTATTTCTACATTTTACCCCCTAGCCGCGCGAACGAGCCGCCTATAAGAGAGGCGAGGATCTAGATCCAGCTCACACCATCCTCCATTCGCAAGTTCTCATCGAAGCGCTTCTGACAAAAATCCACTCCATCATGGATAGTCGATGCGGCTCCTCCTCTCGCGCTCCCAGCCCTAAGCCAGGAGATTGGGGGAGATGCTCAGTTCCACACAACGAGCTAGTGGCGCTCCAAACCGAGGGATATCTTCCCCCAGCTTTCATGGTTCTGGTTCGAGCCGGACTGTCCACCTTCAAGGGTGGAAAGCAGGCGGAGAGCATCCCCAACCCTTCCAAAGGAGAGCGGGTATGCTCCGTCCCTTATCTAATAAGGGGGCTCGGATTTCCCATACATCCGTTTCTTCGGGGGTTCCTGGAGTTCTACGGACTCCAGCTTCACTACCTCACACCTGCCTCCATTTTGCACACCACGGGCTTTGTAGCTCTTTACGAGCTGTTCCTGGGCATCGAGCCCCATTTCGCGTTGTGGAAGAGATTGTTTTGCCTTGTACCCCTTTCTTATGACGGGTCGATATATCAAGTGGGCGGAGCCGAAATATGGCGCATCGCCGGGACCGGATATCTATCCGGCACCCCGAAGAAGGCGTCCAAAGACTGGCCTTCGGAATGGTTCTACATGGAGGACGCCCCTCTGCCGGATCAAGTTCGGATCGGCCTCCCGGAGTTCAGCAATGCTCCCTTGAAGAAACGCCTGAGTTGGCGCCCGCAGAGCCCTCAACGGGAGGATGATAGGAGCGTTCATTATCTGATGGTCCGGATTAGGTTACTGGCCCACTCCGGATTGACCATGATTGGAATCATGGCGACATGCATTATGCGAGGGGTGCAACCACTCCAATATAGGGGCCACCCTATGTGGGATTTCAACGGGGAAGACGATGCCACCCGTCACGGCCACAGAGGGCCGAGCTCGGCAGCCGATCTGGCAAAGAACCTGTCCGGCTTGTACAAGGGGGAGGAGAAGGACTTTCTCTGCACGAATCCATTGAGCGGATTATCCATGAATAACCCTCGGAGCTGGGTAAGCGACGTTTATCTACCCGATCCATACTTCCAAAGTCAAGTATTTTACTTTGTGATTTCGGCGCAGGAGCTGCGCCGGGACGTGGAGGGCATACAAAGCCTAACTCCATAGCCCGAGGATCCGGAATGATCCCTTGATCCAACCTCCGAATAGGATCCGGACATAAAGGTGGAGCTGATTGACGGGGTGTTCCACCAACTTAGCATGGACAATGCCCTAGTCGCCATTACGGCTGACTACCCCGGTTTGATTCCGGCCTCCCAGGTGACTACGACCGAGGTCTTGACACCATCATTTGATCCATGCTCAATTCTGACCATCCTATACTAATGGTGCATCGCAGGAGGTGCCTTTAAGGCGGGAAGCCGAACCTGCGGCGGCTGACCAGCAAGGGTCAGTTCGGCCCAGCAGGCGGAAGAGGAGTGCGACGCAAATCGAAACATCACCGCAACGGTACGGTGCACCGTTGTTTTTAAGGGAAGGATCCCTATGAGGTATATTAACGCTCATAGCTCTTTCCAGGAGAAAGAGCGCTCGCCGGACAGTGTCCGGAGAGGTTGCCAATCAAGCCTCCGCCAGCCATGCTCCATCGCGTGGTTCGGAAGTGGAGGCGAACACAAGGCAAGAGCCAGATGCTCCTTCGACGGAGGATGCCGACAGGCTGTCCGCCACCCGGTCTGAGGTGGAGAGCGCCATGAATCACAGGCGTCGCTGGAAAGTTCTTCGTGACGCGTGTTTCTCCCCGGAGGCATTGAATGCCTTTGATGCGGGAAACGCGCACCTCCGTGCTGCTCAAGATGGTTTAACCAGAGACACGGAGCAGTATGTGAAGGACATACGGGTAAGTAATTTTAATAGTTATATATGCTAGTAGCCCCCGAGACTTAAAATAGTTAAAATAACTGATTTAAGGATCATTTATTATGCAGGATCTTACGGAGAAGAATACCCACCTGTCCCAGGAGCTCCAAGAGTGCAAGGCCCAACTTGAGGCCGCACTAGCCACCACAGGGGGAGCCACAGAGACCCCCGCTGGTAATACGTACTTCGAAAAGATAAGTAGTTAACAAAGTGCGGCGTGTGCGTAAATCTGACAATAATATTGCAGAGGGCGCCGGACTAGATCCGGACAAGCAACAGCTACTGCGTCAGCTAAAGGCCGGCGAGAGGGTGCTTATGAAGGTGCAACAGGAGAGAAACAAGCTCCAAGATGCCCACACCCAGCTAGGAGAAGAGCTGAAAGGTGTTCAGGCCCAGCTGTCTGGCTCCGTGAAGGAGAATCAGCGGCTTCGTCGCGGCATTTATAGTAAGTGCTTGAGCAAATTCCTTTGAAAAGAAGAATTCGGCGAGGAAGTCGATTGACAGAAACGTGTCTTTAGGTGTGCTCACAGGTCGCCCTGCGGAGGAAATGCCTGGTTCAATGGGTGACCAACTTCCCGAGCTGGTTCAACTGCTCGAACGTGTTCGGCAGGCGATGAGTGGCGTCGTTCAGGCTTTATGGCCTTCCGTCTCCCTACCCGAGGGCCTTGGAGAGCTTGCTGAGAAGCTTCAGGGAGCACGGCGACGCCTCCGTCTGTGGAAAATATCGTCCTGCCATCAAGGCGCCAGGGAGGCCTGGGCCATGGTGAAGACGCGGTACCCGAAGGCTGACCCAAACCACATGGCCGAGGTCGGACCTGCGGGGCCTGATGGGAAGGAGATCCCTGTGAGCTTGATGTACGGCCAAGTAGAACTGGCCGCGAAATATTCCCAACAGGACTGTAAATTAGACAACCTATTAGATGGGATTGAAGAGGAGTACAATCAGTCAGTTTGATGATGTAATTTGAAATGACATGTAAAATGCCTTCTAGCCGGATTGTAGATCGTTTGTCTTTGCGGACCTTTTCACTTCAACCTCCGGACCCAACAGTCCGGAGTGTGTCCGAATACCCCTACGTTTATAGAAGAACCGGGGCATGCGTGGAGACAAGGCGTCGGGGTCATAATTGCTTTATCAGACAAGTGCCCAACTAGCTATGTTATATTACATGGTTAGTAAGAAACATCTTCCAGGGAGAATAGTTCCGTTAAGGGTTCCTTTCCCTGGGAGGGATGCCCTAAAGTGCATGTCCGGACTGCGAAAATAGAAGAAAAAGCATCTGGGGGAAAATAAATAAGTAAGTAATAAATCATCTTTCAAGTCACCGACCGAATATTCTCTTAAGAACGCTAACTTTCGGCTTCACCCAGTCTGAGGTACACATCCGGCTGACCCGGCAGTAACAATCGCAGAGGTGCTCCCTTTACCTCCTAGCTGAACAATTGGGAACGTAGGGGTAAGCACAGGAGCCAGGCAACCCAGCTTGGCCAAAACTTAAGTCATATCGATGCATATAATGCTGAATAAAAGGTATATGCGGAAGTATGACACATGTGTTGGGCATGAAGCCCGTATAAATAAGCTTCTGTTAAAGAAGCCCCCAGGTATAACGAGTGCTAGGAGCACATCGAGTGTGTGCGAACAATGCACAAATCAGCCTATCAAAGGTATTGAAAAAAAAGTGGGAAGAAGGAGGGGGACAAGAGATAGTGAAAATGTAAAAAGGTGGACGGAGGAGTGAGACGAACTCTGAGTCCGGCGTTAGGCGTAGAATCTTCGGAGACGGGCTGCGTTCCATGGGTTCGGCTCGAGTCGGTTGTCAGATGCGTTACATAGACGGTATGCTCCGCCGGTCAGGACTTGGTCGATGATGAAGGGACCTTCCCACTTGGGCTTAAGTTTGTCCTTTTTCTTGTCCGGCAGGCGTAGAACAAGTTCGCCAACATTGTAAGCTTTGGCCCGTACTTCTCTGCTTTGATATCTTCGAGCCTGCTGTTGATAAAATGCGGAACAAGCTTTTGCCACGTCCCGCTCCTCCTCTAAGGCGTCCAAACTGTCCTGCCGATCCAGCTCGGCTTCTCTTTCTTCGTACATGCGCACGCGAGGTGAGTCATGAATTATATCGCAGGGCAGAACTGCCTCTGCGCCGTACACCATAAAAATGGTGTGAATCCGGTAGTTCGGTTTGGCGTGGTCCGCAGCCCCCAGAGTACGGAGTCGAGCTCCTCTACCCAGTGCGTGTTAGATTCCTTGAGGGACCGCACTAGTCTGGGTTTGATGCCGCTCATGATTAGACCATTTGCTCGCTCGACTTGACCGTTAGTTTGAGGGTGATAGACTGAAGCGTAGTCGAGCTTGATGCCCATGTTTTTGCACCAGAGTTTAACCTCGTCGGCCGTGAAATTCGTGCCGTTATGGGTGATGATGCTGTGGGGGACGCCAAAACGGTGTACTACCCCGGATATGAAGTCTATCACAGGTCCGGATTCTGCCGTTTTAACCGGCTTGGCTTCATCCATTTGGTGAATTTGTCCACCATGACCAATAAGTATTTGTGCTTGTGGGTTCCCCCTTTAAGGGGTCCAACCATGTCAAGCCCCCAGACCGCGAATGACCAGGTGATGGGTATAGTTTTGAGGGCGGTGGGTGGCATGTGGCTCTGATTAGCAAAGAGCTGGCAACCGACGCATCGTTGGACTAAGTCCTGAGCATCTGCCCGGGCTGTTGGCCAATAAAATCCTGTATGGAAGGCCTTGCCTACAAGGGCCCGGGCTGTGGCGTGGTGCCCGCCGAGTCCGGCGTGAATGTCAGCCAGGAGATTTCGCCCCTCCTCTTCGGAGATACACCTTTGAAGGACTCCGGTTGTGCTTTTCTTATAAAGTTCTCCCTCATGGACCTTGTAGGCTTTTGATCGCCGAACTATGCAGCGGGCCTCGTTTTGGTCTTCGGGAAGTTCCTGCCTAATTAAGTAGGCTAGGAATGGTTCCGTCCACGGGGCAATTACTGCCATTATTTCGTGGGCTGAAGGTGTTATTTCATTGGCTGCGCCGCCGATTGTGTCAGAATTGTCTGAGTTAGGTGATGCAACTGGCTCCGGATTGTTATTTCCGGACTCCTCTTCCCATAGTGCGGATGGCTTAAAGAGCCGTTCCAGTAAGATGTTTGGAGGGACGGCGTCACATTTTGCGCCGATGCGTGCTAACACGTCTGCTGCCTGGTTATTATCCGGGCTACATGATGGAATTCGAGTCCTTCGAACCGAGCTGACATTTTTAGGACGGCGTTGCGGTAAGCTGCCATTTTCGGATCTTTGGCGTCAAAGTCTCCATTTACTTGGGATATTGCGAGGTTTGAATTCCCGCGCACCTCTAGGCATTGAATGCCCATGGAGATTGCCATCCGGAGGCCGTGTAGAAGGGCCTCGTATTCGGTTGCGTTGTTGGAGTCCATGTACATTATTTGAAGTACGTATTGGACTGTGTCTCCAGTTGGGGACGTCAAGACGACGCCAGCCCCCAAGCCAGCCAACATTTTGGATCCGTCGAAATGCATGATCCAATTGGAGTACGCGCCGTACTCTTTAGGGAGTTCGGCTTCGGTCCATTCGGCGACGAAGTCAGCCAGGACTTGCGACTTTATAGCTCGCCGTGGTTTGTAGGTTATGTCAAATGGTAAGAGCTCAATGGCCCATTTTGCAATCCTGCCCGTTGCGTCGCGATTGTTTATAATATCGTTGAGAGGTACTTCGGAGGCCACCGTTATGGAACACTCTTGAAAGTAGTGTCGCAGCTTCCGGGATGCCATGAACACCGCATACGCTATCTTTTGATAATGTGGGTACCGGGACTTGCATGGAGTTAAGACAGTGGATACGTAGTACACTGGTTTTTGAAGAGGGAATCTGTGCCCTTCTGTTTCTCGTTCGACGACGAGTACCGCGCTGACAACTTGATGTGTTGCTGCGATATATAATAACATAGGTTCGCCCAGGTTGGGCGCGGCCAGGACCGGATTTGTTGCCAGTATGGCCTTGATTTCTTCGAGTCCGGCCGTGGCGGCATCCGTCCATTCGAAAGTGTTCGGTGCGCCGGAGGAGGCGATAGAGGGGCAGAGCCTTTTCTCCCAAACGGGAGATGAAGCGGCTTAGAGCCGCTACGCACCCAGTTAGTTTTTGTATTTGCTTGAGGTCTTTTGGGATATCCAATTGTGACAGAGCTCGGATCTTGGCTGGGTTTGCTTCAATTCCTCTACCGGATACAATGAAGCCCAAAAGCTTTCCGGCTGGTACTCCGAAGACACATTTTTCCGGGTTGAGCTTAATGTCATATGCTCGGAGGTTGTCAAATGTCACCCTCAAGTCGTCTACTAGAGTTTCGACGTGTTTGGTCTTGACGACCACATCGTCTACGTATGCCTCTACTGTTTTGCCTATCTGGGTAGCCAGACATGTCTGAATCATGCGCTGATATGTTGCGCCGGCGTTTTTGAGTCCGAAGGGCATTGTGTTGAAGCAGAATGGCCCATATGGAGTAATGAATGCCGTTGCGGCCTGGTCTTTTTCCGCCATCTTGATTTGATGGTATCCGGAGTATGCATCGAGGAAGCACAATGAATCGTGCCCTGCGGTAGCATCGATGATTTGGTCGATGCGAGGGAGAGGGAAAGGGTCCTTTGGACAGGCCTTGTTAAGGTCTTTGAAATCGACGCAGAGGCGCCAGGATTTGTCCTTTTTTGGTACCATTACCAGGTTGGCTAGCCAGTCCGGATGTTTGATATCTCTGATGAATCCGGCTTCTAAGAGTTTGGCTAGCTCCTCTCCCATTGCCTGTCTTTTGGGTTCGGAAAATCGCCGAAGAGCTTGTTTGACTGGCTTGAATCCTTTTAGGATATTTAGGCTGTGCTCTGCCAGCCTGCGTGGGATTCCTGGCATGTCTGAAGGGTGCCAGGCAAAAATGTCCCAATTTTCCCGAAGGAATTCTCGTAGTGCGGCTTCTACATCAGGATTTAATTGTGCCCCAATGGATGCCGTCTTTGTGGGGTCCGTTGGATGGACCTGAAATTTGACTATTTCGTCTGCTGGTTTAAAAGAGGTGGACTTGGACCTCTTATCGAGTATCACATCGTCCCTATCCACCGTGGAGCGCAGCGCAGTTAATTCCTCTGCCGCTAGGGCTTCGGATAATGCCTCTAGGGCCAGTGCGGCTGTCTTATTTTCAGCGCGGAGTGCTGTATCTGGATCACTGGCGAGAGTGATTATTCCATTGGGTCCGGGCATTTTGAGCTTCATGTACCCGTAATGGGGTATAGCTTGGAAGATTGTGAATGCCTCTCGCCCTAACAAAGCGTGATATCCGCTGCCGAATGGGGCCACTTGGAACGTGACCTCTTCGGACCTATAATTGTCCGGCGAGCCGAACACTACATCTAGTGTGATTTTTCCTGTGCAGCGTACTTCTCGACTAGGGATTATTCCCCTGAAGGTTGTGCTGCTTCGCTCAATGCGGCTCCAGTCAATTTCCATTTTTTGAAGGGTTTCCTCGTAGATGAGGTTTAATCCGCTGCCGCCATCCATGAGTACCTTGGTAAGACGAAAGCCGTCCACTATCGGACTGAGGACCAATGCGGCTGGTGCTCTAGCTGTTCGGAATTTAGGTTCGTCGCTGGCATTGAAGGTGATAGCCGTGTCGCTCCATGGATTTGTTGTTGCTACTTGGTAGACTTCGGCAAGACTGCGGATTGTTCGTTTCCGCATGTTATTTGATGCGAAAGTCTCGAAGACTGTTAATACCGTACTGGTGCTGCTGGGCTGGTTGCCCGGGGCTAAAAAGCCTTCGCCACTTTTGGCCACCTGCCGTAATATCCAACATGCTCGAAGGCTATGTGTTGGAGTGGCGCCCTCCGTACTGTGGATTTTGCAGGGTCCGTTGAGCCATCCCTCCAGTACGGTTCCGTACCCTTTATGGGGTTTTTGCTTTTTGGTTTTTAACCCAGGTGCTTGAGTATGACGCACCCTTTTATTTCGGACTGGGGTTGTATTCAGGGCCGGATTGTCCCAAAACCTAGTTTCGGTTTTCCAGGCACTTTCCATCACGCAGTATTTTTGTACAATGGTCGCTAGGTCGGTGAAGCGTGTAACTTCGCGACGACTGATGGCGTTTATGATTCCCTTGTCCGTGCAATTGTTGCAGAAGATTGAAATCGCGCTTTCTTCACGGCAGTCCTTTATCCTGTCCATAACCAGGAGGAATCTGGCCCAGTAATGATGTACTGTTTCATCGGGCTCTTGCCGTATTTGAGATAGATCGCTTATGTTTGGGTGGGCGGGTGGAATCAAGTTCGGAACCCCGCCCAATCTGAGGCTCAAAGGCCAAGAAGCTTCCGGATTCGGAAGCTTGGTTTGCTGGACGCTTTCCAACGAATCTGGTCCGATGCCTGACTTTAGGTTCAGTATTTGATTAGCGTCCGTCCCTCCGCGGGAATCCGGCATGGAGGGATCGGGAATCCGGACATAGTTGGTTTTTAACATAGAAGAAGAGTCGCCGCATTGTTCCTCTACCACGACAACGTGGTGGGTAACCTGGGGAGAGTTAATTTCTCTCAGATCGGTTTTAAGCCCAATCTGATCGTAGTCGGTAGCGACTCCCAGGGCGGCGATGCGATCCAAGAGCTCGTTTACGGAGGAGAGCTCAATCGGATCTAGCTGCTCGGCGAATTCCAAGCTGACGTGAAGATCGCTTTTAATGACCTGAGAGGTCATTGTCGGAGCGGTGGCCGAACAGGCGGTCATAAGAAAACCACCTAGCCGGATAGTCTGGCCGGCGGCCAAAGCTCCCTTGACGACGGTGCCGTCTTTGAAGACGGGAAAAGGCATCCTTCCTGATGGTGACGGCACAGAGGAACTCTCAATGAAAGCACCAATGTCGGTGTCAAAACCGGCGGATCTTGGGTAGGGGGTCCCGAACTGTGCGTCTAGGCGGATGGTAACAGGAGACAAGGGACATGATGTTTTACCCAGGTTCGGGTCCTCTTGATGGAGGTAAAACCCTACGTCCTGCTTGATTAATATTGACGATGTGTGTTACAAGAGTGGTTCTACCACGAGATCAAGGAGGCTAAACCCTAGAAGCTAGCCTATGGTATGATTGTTGTTCGTCCTATGGACTAAAGCCATCCGGTTTATATAGACACCGGAGAGGGCTAGGGTTACACAAAGTCGGTTACAATGGTAGGAGATCTACATATCCGTATCGCCAAGCTTGCCTTCCACGCCAAGGAAAGTCCCATCCGGACACGGGACGAAGTCTTCAATCTTGTATCTTCATAGTCTTGGAGTCCGGCCGATTATGATAGTCCGGCTATCTGGACACCCCCTAGTCCGGGACTCTCTCAAGTGCACTCTAACCACATTATCTATTTATTTTTCTCTAACCTTCCATAGCCATGCAACCAAGCCACATAAGCTTCATGGGTGCCCCCCCACATCATATTATTCATACTATGTTGATTGAAAAAACGATAAATTACCAAAAACAAGATCTTCCTGTTTTTTGTTCCTACGATGTTGTGCCGTGCACATATCTACCAGTAGTTGTATAGTGGTAGTACTAGTAATATAGTATTAGGAGTACAAACTTGGTAGTACTAGTAGGAGTTGTACTAGTACGGAATGCTCTTACTCTATCAACGAGCCCCGTCTGACACAAAATTTCTTGGCTTCTGTGCTACAGCTAGATCTTCCCCTTGTTTCTGTTTTCCAACCCGGTGGCGGGCGGGGTGTCGGTTTGCTCAACAGCGGTCCCACATGAAAGTGAAAATGCTAGGCAGGCAACATGCCTTCCTTAAGCTATGTGTCATGCCGGACGGGCCGTGTTGTACTCCCGATTCCCGGGCTTGTGGGGGTGCGACGCGAACGCGGTAGGCCTTTTCCTTTTACTAGCAATGTGCCCGTGCGTTGCACGGATCCAAAGTAGTAGAATAGTAGTATTTGTTCACAAACTTGGAAGAAATCACTATTGTTTTGATATACTCCTAATATATTACTCCCTCCATACCTAAATATTTGTCTTTTTTGAGATTTCAAATGGACTATCACATACGGATTAATAGACATATTCTAGTGTTTCTAGCAAGATGCCCGTGCGTTGCACGAAGTTGATGGAAAAGGTAAGAACAACTTATAAATTGACGGATGGAGTACTAGTTACAGTGATGCATATAATTAAGCAAAGGGATCGCACATGTCGGTATTGACTGGAACGAGAATGCAACTGCACAATAAGAATTAAGGCCACGATGATGCAATCGCAGTGGTGGTTACAGAAGGCAATAAGAAAGATGGATCCACGAACGTACGACCTCCTCCTCCTCAACTTAGTGCACCAGGCCATCGACCGGCGGCTAAGGAGCGGCGGCTTTTGTGGCGAGGTCGAGGTGCTTCTCAACAAAGGCATCCAAGGCTTCCAGCCGGTTGAGGAAGGCCAACGTCATAGCGTGCTCACTGGCCTTGTAGATACCTATGTACACGATTTGCTCGTACGCGTGGATGTGTAGGTCGACGAATTCTTGTAGGGCGAGGCGCCTCGCGGCGAGCGCGACCTCTAGGTTGACATTCTTTGTGGCGTCAGCGGGCAGTCGCAGGCCACCAGTGCTTGAAAGAGGTTCCGACCATGGAGGCCGATTAGGGTGGCAGGCAATGAGGAGCCCGGGTGCGCGGGCTGGAGGAGTATGGCGATGTCGTCCACGAGCTTCTTGAGGACGGTGAACTTGTTGCTGGTGGCAACGATCATCTGGTCCAACTGAGAGTCGTAGTTGGCGTCGACGGCAGCCATCCACCAGCCGGTCTCCAACACCGTCTGGAGACGATCCTCCGTGCCATGCCGCAGGCCGGCGTCGTGGACCATCTGGCGCAGCCGCTGGCCGCTCACGCGCATCGCCACCATGGGTCTGGAGCGAGCTCTTTTGCACTTAGTGTAGGTGCTTAGGCAAATGCTTAGGTGCGTACGATGTGGTAGATGCATTGGAATGGAGGGGCGCCTTTATATGAGGGCAATGAGGGAAAACTCCATTGCATTCACACCGTGCAACCTCTTTTCCCAGACCTCCTGCCATTACTTCCCTCATGCATTAATTTAAGGAGGATGCATTGGCCGTTCAACATATCGGGAACCGCTACTCCCTCCCTTGTCTGCATTAAAGCCGTATCGGGAACTGCACCGCCCGCTGTCAAATGGAATACTCCCTCCATCAGGTGAGTACTAAGTCATCTTACGAAAACCAAATACTCCTACTAGTAAACACATAGGCGTGGTGCATTAACTCTCACGTTGTTTCTTATTTTTTGACATAAATAGAGGAATCAACCAAGAAGAGATGTGGGGCTTGTATGCATATGATACTAGTGTATGATACTACAACCGTAATGCATGGTGTCATATGTTGGTATCATATAAGACTACATTTATTGCCATTCATGACACAAAGTAGTATATGATACTCAAGCTCCTCTTTCCTAATTTAATTCAATGACACCTCATCAAAATTGCTTAGTTGGCATGCATGATACTACCTATGATACTCCCATTATGACCAGCCTTAGTATCATGTAGTACTTTATTTATTGCCATGTACATGACACATAGTTCACGAGCGCTCTCTATATGTACCACCTTTTTTTTAATTTCAAGTTTTGCTCCATGGCGCAATCCATCGATACTACTACTATAAAAAAGTGGAGTATATACATTTTTTAAAAGGCTAGAGGGTGGGGCAGTCTAGCTCGGTCCATTTCACGAGAGGCGAGGGCCTTTGTGATTTGACGGCTCATTAATTCTTTCAAATCGAATAGTACTGCGCCGCCCGCTGCATGCCCGGCGCCTCCATTAAATCCCTCCGTTAAACCCGCATGCAAACCGAGAATCCTACTCCGGCCACACATCCGTCTTGAGCGGGCCAGAATTAAACACAACACCGGCCGAGCTCCTCCCGTCCGCCCTCAATTTAAACGAGGCCAGACGCCGGCCAAGCTCCTAGCGTCCGCCCTCTATTTACACGAGACCAGACAGACAACAGGCAAGAATCGCACCCCTCTGCCGCTCCCCCATCTCCTCCTTCACCATTTTCTCCAACCTTCCGATGGCTTCCGATGAGCCGTTCTCCGGCATATTACCCGGCTGGGTGGCCCGACGAGCCCTCCGAATACGGGCGAGGCCGCTCGGTGCTTCACCAACCTCGCTTGGTCCGACAGAGCTAGTTGCTGCCCCAAGCAGGCGCGTGGTTCAGCAACTCGCCGCTCCAGTTCAGCTTGATGAAGAGTGGCGAGTTGCTCCACGCCGGCACGGCGGCAAGCACGCCAGTACGGGCGCCGTCGCTGCCGCATCGTACCGTGCCACCAGTGTTTGCGGTGGCCGTGCCTCCCGTGTCTGTGGGCGCGCCTCCCGTGCCTGCGGCAGCGCCATGCATGCAGAGACAAAAGCCGGGGGCATGGTGACTGACGAGTCGGTGGCCATCTTCTCCGTGTCCGCCGCCATCATCGAGGAGAAGTAGAACACGGGAGGCCGCCGCCACTTGGGACCCATGAAAGCCACCGCCGAGGCGACAACCGCGGATTCAGGTGGTTTCTTTGCTGCTTCGTCTCTTCCGAGGACCTTCGTCGACCCCGCAAGTGTCTGACGGACATGAGGAAGACAAAGGGATCCGCGGGCGGCCATTTAGAACTAAAATAAGTCTAGATATATCCATATCTAGGACAAGTATTTCCGGAAGGAGGGAGTATTAATTATACAAGAGAGCCTGATTGGCACCTCTTAGTTCATGTAAATGTAATGAAATCCATCATGTTTATATGAAGATCCAGCTTTTTTATACGAAATCCTTCATGCTTATATGAAATCAGTCCGTGTTTGCACGAATTTCATCTGGTTGGTTAGAGTTGTAAAAATGTATGCCGCTGGCGTTTGATGTCGTGCTCCACAGAAGGAAGCGGGAGGAAATTTGCCGGCTACCGTTGGAGATGCTCTTTATGCTGGAAATAATAGAGTGACATCCAATAAATTTGAGTTAATTGCCTGTATGATTGTCCCTCTATAAAAAGTTAATTGCATGTACAGTGTACACGTGACTTGCAGGGTGGCTACAACTTCGTACAGAAAGTTAAAAAGAAACAAGTCCATCCTTAATATTCTAAGTACTCTGTGGGTTCCACTGTCAGTACAATAGCGAAAGAAGTATATATTAAATAAGTAGAATAATATATAATATAAAAATCTAAAGTTAAAAGACAGAATTCAAACTCATGTCATCGCGTTGCGAGCATCCGACGCTAACCAGCCCAGCACATTTTTGTTCTAGACCATGCTGGAGATATATCTCCATGTCTACTCTTATATATACTCCATTCGTTCCTAAATATTTGTCTTTTTCAGATTTCAAATGGACTGCCACATATGGATGTGTATGTAGACATATTTTAGAGTGTAGATTCACTCATTTTGCTACGTATGTCTTTTCAGGAAGGGGTCAGATTTGTCCTTGATTTATTTATGAGGTATCGAGATGGCACTGCACCGCCAAGAAAAGAGGGTAACATTAAAATTATGGACTACTTTTTTGAGTATGTTGGTAAGGTCCGGTCATAGTCACTTGTTGAAATCTCTAAAAGGACAAATACTCCCTCCGTCCGGAAATACTTGTCATCAAAATGGATAAAAGGAAATGTATCTAGACGTATTTTGGTTTTAGATACATCTATTTTTATCAATTATTTTCGGATGGAGGGAGTAGAAAACAGAGTTGGTGATGATGGTGTGCGTGCCATCCTGCAATATAGGCCGTCGAATTTATATCTAACGGATAGGAAAGAAACTATGGCAATTTTGCGAAAATATACCCACACGTCTCTCCACGTTCGCAAATAAGGCCTTCCCTCGTCCAGCCTTTTCTCTCACAAGATAAACTACTCATACAAATGCATCTTGATGTTCCGTTCAACGCACGGGCAGCTAGCTAATTTCTTTTAAAATAGTTGCTGCGATAAGTGGGTTCAAGTGATATATTTTATGTCTACCCCGAATGATTTCAGATTCACTAGTAGTAACAAAGAAAAGGTTGCCTTGTTAATTAACAGAAAACAGGGTGAAAAATATCACATGAGGCCGGTAAAAACAAGGCACACTGGGTTCAGCGTCATCGTCACTACAGCTGTGCGCGCGCGAGAAGTCTACATATCGAGGGGGCTACAGAGCGAAGCACCGAGACACAATGTTTGAGAGATAAACCAATTGACAGATTATGATCAGATCGAGTTGTCACCCTTATGCTGTCATTGTTGGGGGGGAGGGGAGGGAGAGAAAGACGTATCGAGAGTGTGCGCGGTAGGCACAGAGGCACAACTAGCGAGTGTGTGTGTGTGTGTTTGAAAGAGGAGTAGATAGATTATTATCAAGATCGATGTGCCACCCTACTCCTTCGGTGCGGGTAGTGTGCGTGTGTGTATGTTTGAGAGAGAATCCAGTTGATAGATTAGTATCAAGATCGAGGTGTCACCCTACTCCTTCGGTGTCGGGTTGTGTGTGTGTGTATGTTTGAGAGAGAAGCCAGTCGACAGATTAGTATCAAGATCGATGTGTCACCCTACTCCTTCGGTGTTGGGAAGTGTGGGTGTGTTGTGTGTGTGGGGGGGGGGAGTGACACTCACATATTTCTACTCTTATAAAAAACAGAGTTGGTGATGATGGTGTTCCTGCCATCCTGCAATATAGGCCATCCGATTTATGTCTGACGGATAGGAAGGAAAATATGGCAATTTTGCAAAAAGATAGCCACACCCCTCTCCGCATTTGCAAATAATGCATTCCCTCGTTCATCCTTTTCTCCCACAAGATAAACTTATAGAAATGCATCTTGATGTTCCGTGCAACGCATGGGCATCTTGCTAGTAGGGAGAAGGAGTTTGTGTGACACATATCTAGCTATATTAAGGGATAGGTAGATAGCATATGTGTGAGAGACATTATTATACATTGAGACATTAGTGGCTGCGGGTGGGCGGATCTAAAGGGGTGGGCGTGTTAGACATATAGAGCGTGCGTGTTTCTGTGTGAGAGACTTGTAGGACGAGGTAGAAAGATGAATTTAACCCTGGCGGAGGGAGAGAAATACAGTAAGTGCGCGTGTGTGATTCCGATGCCCATAGGGAAATGAGATATGTATGTGTGTGAGAGAGATTGCACAATTCATTCACGTATCACTATCTAGCGATCGTGGACGTGCATCGCTTGAACATAAGTCAATATCTACTTCGTATCGTGGCCAAAGGTACAATATCGATTCAACGCTGTAAAGATTGGAACTCGCATATCACATTTGTTTCTATTTAAATAAACCTTTTCAGTTGTGCATGCCAAAGTTACAGTGATGTTTCTTCAAACAACCAATGTTGCTATCGTGCACATGCACCGTTGTTACTCTTGCATTCAAATTCATTAGTCTTGGATGATTTAAGTTTCTATTTTGAAGTAATATATGTAATATTCATATATGAATTCAACGGGTACACAATTTATGAAATGGAGGCTATGTAATCATATGAGGTAACACTTTTAAGTAGCTAACTACAATATCCATTTCTTTTTGTGCGCCTCTACACTAACACGTCAATGCATTATGTTTAAAGTAAATAACCAATGGCACCAAATTATCTATTTACACGAGAAATACATAGGCTGAGCGTTTGATCCCTTTTTTGAGAACGCGCCACTACACCCGTACGATTGGCCGCGCCCGTGTGAACGTCCAAGTTATCGGCGCATCATCCCGAGTTATTTTCTTTTTTTCTGGGGTGGACTTCACACCAGTTATTAACTGCGGACGCGTGCCCCGTGTACACAGTCTAGCATGACCTTCCCGCTAGCACGGTCCAAAATTAGTTGAAACTCGATATGAACGATCCCGCGGGCGGCAAAATCTCCAGCCTCCTTCTAAAATTTCCGCCACCTTTGTCTTTAGCATGCAAAATCCCCCTTTTGTCCTTGGTGCACGGAGACTAACAGTTACAATACCGCCCTCATCTACATGATAGGTCGGGGCTGCTTTGGTAACTTCCGGTTCTCCCGACTACACGGCACCCCCATTTCCTCTCCCCCTCCCGCAAAAATGACTAACTCCACAGCACCAGAGCATCTTACATCACGCCGTCCGTACTTCATCTCCCTTTCTCCCCTCCCCTCTCGAAACCCTAGACTGCTCATCCACCGACGTACCATAGCCCATTCACTGCCAGCGGCGTCCACCTCGCTGGATCTGCTTCTGCGGCCGCATCTACCCCTCCCACCTCCCCTTGAAACAACTAGACTGCTCATCCACCACTGTACCACAACCCATTCAGTGCCGGCCTTGTCCACGGCGCCGAATCTGCTTCGCTGGTACTCTCTTCAACCGCCGCGCATCTGCAGCGGCTCATTCGTACTCCCCACCAGAGACGCTTCGTCCACACCCCCCGGAGCCGCCCCATCGATGCCCCCGTCGACGGCCTATGATCCTCTTCGCCGACACCTTCCTCAACCCTACCGGAGCCGCTTCGCCGACACCATCGTCAACCCTACCGGAGTAGCTTCGCCTATACCATTCTCAACCCTACCAGGGCCGCTTTGCCAACTCACAAGTCCACGGCCTCAGATCCGCTTCCTCGCACCCTCATCCAACCTACCGGAGCAACTTCTGACGCCCCGTCCACGGCCGCAGATCCGCATCGTCGACACCACCCTTAACTCAACCACCGGAGCAGCTTCTGACGCCCCGTCCACAGCCGCAGATCCGCATCGTCGACACCATCCTTAACCTAACCACCGGAGCAGCTTCTAACGCCCCGTCCACGGCTGCAGATCCGCGTCGTCGACACCATCCTTAACCCAACCATCGGAGCAGCTTTGTAACGCCCCGGATTCGATGCGCCAGGTGTCTGCCAGTTATTCGCCTTCATTGCCACGTCATTTGCTTGCGTGTTGCATTTTATCATGTCATCATGTGCATCTCATTTTGCATACGTGTTCGTTTCTTGCATCCGAGCATTTTCCCCGTTGTCCGTTTTGCAATCCAGCACTCCTATGTCACCCAACGCCCCTTTTGCCTCTTTTCGTGTGCGGGTGTTAAACTTTCTCGGAATGGCCTGAGGTTTGCCAAGCGGCCTTGGTATAGCACCGGTAGACCGCCTGTCAAGTTTCGTGCCATTTGGAGGTCGTTTGATACTCCAACGGTTAACCGGGTAACCGCAAAGGCCTCTTTTGTGTTGCAGCCCAACACCCCTCCAAAGTGGCCCAAAACCCATCCAAACCCCCTCCATGCCCTCCGCCATTCGATCACGATCGTGTGGGCGAAAACCATGCATCATTTGGACTGTCCTAGCTCCCAGAATCTATAAATAGGTGCCCTCCCCCCAAATTCGCGGACGAAATCCCCCGAAACCCTAGCACCCTTCTTCCTCCGTGCGCCTGACGCATCCGCCCGGCGCCGGACATGTCGCCGCCCGCCGCCACGTCGCTCCGCCCAATCCCGCACCGCCACATCATCGCCGCCGCCGTCCGCAACCAATCCCGCGCTGCCACATCCCCGCCGCCAGCCTCTCTCTCTCCTTCCACCGCCCCAGCCCGCCCGGGCCCGCCTCCGGACCCCACGGCCCGTTCCGCAAGCCGCCGGGCCACCGCCTCCTCCTCCTCGCTGGCGCCGCCCTCTGCCGCCCCGACCAGTGCCGCCCCGGCCGGATCCGCCCCGTCGCCGTCCGCCCCCCTCCGCGCCGCCAGGGACCGGCGCCGCCTCGCCTCCCGCCGCGGTGCCTCGCCGGCCGGTGCAGCTCCGGCCGACCGCGCCGCCCCGGCTTCCTTGCCCCGCCGCCGCTCCTCGTCGTCCCGTGCCGGATCCGGCGAGATCCGGCTGGAGGGCTGCGTCCCCGTGCCTCCCCGGCATCTTCCTCCTCGTCTCTGGCGACGAGCTCCGGCGAGCCTCGGAATCCGTGCCGTCCAGATCTATCCCGCAGGTTGACCTCCAAATATCCCTAAGTCCCCGTAATTTTGCATATTCTGGTGCCCCCTTTGACCTGCCATAACTTGCTGCATACTGCTCCGTTTTGTGCGTGTAATATGTCAAATTGTTCGTCTCGACGAGTAATTCATTTCATTCCATTGCATCATGTTCACTTGAGTCAATCTTGATGCATGTATCATGGTTGCAAGAGTGCTTAATGATGTTAATCTGCTGAAACTGTTATAACTTGGTGATTTGTCATTTTTGTTGCATTTCATGTGTGCATCCTATGAGCTTGATGTCTACATGTGTTTGGTGATACATCATGCCATCTTTACAGTGGTTCCATCCATTTATTTTTGTGAGTCTTGTAGTGATTGCATCGATCTCGTGAAGTAGGGTACTTGCTGTTACGGTTTTACTAAACTGTATCTGCTATATCATGATGCTATGTAAACCTGCTGCTACTAGTCATTCTATGCATAATCTGGAGATGTTCACTAAGGATGATTTTTTATAAATGTCTTGTTCTATCCATCCATGCCCCTGGTTGCACATATAGCCTGCTGTAGCTTGTTGTTATCTTGCCTTCAAAACTGCTAAATAATGTTGCTGTCAGCCTGTTAAAATTAAGTTCAGTTTTGCCATGTGTGTTGCTAGTGGTCCATGGACCCTATGAACTTGCTATTGCCATGCTTAGCTTCATAAACATGTCTTATTGCTGTTGGTTACCTTGACATGCCATGTATTGCTCTGTGGTGAGTGGTTCAAGGTCACCAACATGCCTACTTATTGTTGTTCCTGCCATGTATGAATCTGTCATATCATTTGCCATGTTTACATGGGTGCCATCATATTGTCTGTGCCCTTTTGGCTCATGGTCAGTAAGGGACTTTTGTTCTATGAAATTTGTAGATTCATTCCATGCCTTTGTTTGCCATGTTAAGTTCATGTAGCATGTTGTTTGATAGCTCTAAACATTGCAACCTGATGTTATTTCTGCTAATGACTGAAACTGTTATTATTTGCAAACTTGCCATGTCATTTTGAGCATGTTCTAGGGATTTATGGAGATAGCTCAGTGTTCATGTTTTGTCATGCTTTACCTGTACATCATGTCCATGCCTTTTGTTTTCATATTGTGGTACTGTAGCATGTTGTTTTGGTGCTTGCTATATGCCTAATTGCTGTTTTGGACAGCTTGTCCTTTAAACTTGTATAGAGTGTATGTGTTGAACCGTTGCTCCGTTTTGAGTGTGCTCTATATGGAACTTGCTTAGTTTTGCATGTAGTTTCATATTATCATGTTGCATCCATGTCTTGAGGTGTTTGCTTGAGTATTGTATGCATTTTGCATCAATGCCACGTTTAACTTGTTTTGCTCATATCTACTAGGCCGTAGCTCCGAATCTGATGAACTTTATATGTAACTTGACTAGAATCTCGTGTAGATCATCTTGGTGCATCCTAATGTGCTGTTTAAAAACTTAAACATAAGGTTTATTCAGTTCTGGACGAATTTCTAAATTTGCATACGAGGACTTACCGGAATTGTTACATGTTGTTCCCGGCCTCATTTAAACTTGCCTTGATGTGTTGTTCTTGTTTGCATCATCTCTTGCCATGAGTAGCTTCATGTAGTATTGTCTTGCATCATACTTGGTTGTGCATCATGTCTTGTCTATGTGTGGTGTGTTTACCATGTTGTGTGCTTCTTCTCGATAGTTCCCGTTTCGTTGCTTGATTCGTCTTCGTGGCTTCATCTTCTTCATGGACTCGTTCTTCTTCCTAGCGGGATTTCAGGAAAGATGACCGCTACCCTGGATCTCAGTACTATCATTGCTATGCTAGTTGCTTCGTTCTATCGCTTTGCCGCGCTTCCTATCTTTTGCTCTTCAAGCCTCCCCATTTGCCATGTCAGCCTCTAACCTTTTCACCCTTCCTAGTAAACCATTGCTTGGCTATGTTACCGCTTTTGCTCAGCCCCTCTTATAGCATTGTGAGTTGCAGGTGAAGTTGAAGATTGCTCCATGGTGGACAGGATTATGTTGGGATATCACAATATCTCTTACTTACTTTAATGCATCTATATACTTGGTAAAGGGTGGAAGACTCGGCCTTATGCCTGGTGTTTTGTTCCACTCTTGCCGCCCTAGTTTCCGTCATACCGGTGTTATGTTCCCGGATTTTGCGTTCCTTGCGCAGTTGGGTGATTTATGGGACCCCCTTGACAGTTCGCTTTGAATAAAACTCCTCCAGCAAGGCCCAACGTTGGTTTTACCATTTGCCTCACCTAGCCCTTTTTCCCATGGGTTTCCGGAGCCCGAGGGTCATCTTTATTTTACCCCCCCCCCGGGCCAGTGCTCCTCCGAGTGTTGGTCCAACCTGAGCGATGTTCGGCGCCCCCTGGGCAACCAGGGTCTATGCCAACCCGACGTCTTGCTCATATGGTGTGCCCTGAGAACGAGATATGTGCAGCTCCTATCGGGATTTGTCGGCACATCGGGCGGCTTTGCTGGTCTTGTTTTACCATTGTCGAAATGTCTTGTAAACCGGGATTCCGAGTCTGATCGGGTCTTCCTGGGAGAAGGTATATCCTTCGTTGATCGCGAGAGCTTATCATGGGCTAAGTTGGGACACCCCTGTAGTGTATTATCTTTTGAAAGCCATGCCCGCAGTTATGTGGCAGATTGGAATTTGTTAATGTCCGGTTCTAGATAACTTGACACCAGATACGATTTAAAACGCATCAACCGCGTGTGTAGCCGTGATGGTCTCTTCTCGGCGGAGTCCGGGAAGTGAACACGGTTTTGGGTTATGTTTGATGTAACTAGGAGTTCAGGATCACTTCTTGATCATTGCTAGCTTCAGGACCGTTCCACTTCCTCTCTTCTCGCTCTTATTTGCGTTGGTTAGCCACCATATATGCTTAGTCGCTATTGCAACCTCACCACTTTACCCCTTCCTTTCCCATTAAGATTTGCTAGTCTTGATACCCATGGTAATGGGATTGCTGAGTCCTCGTGGCTCACAGATTACTACAACAACAGTTGCAGGTACAGGTTTATGCGATGATGATGACGCGAGAGCGATGTTTGCTTGTTTTGGAGTTCGTCTTCTGCTTCTTCTTTGATCAGGGGATAGGTTCCAGGTCAGCAACCTAGGCTAGCAGGGTGGATGTTGTTTGAGTTTCTGTTTGTGTTTCATCTGTAGTCGGATGGTGCTTTCATGTATGATGATGTTGTATTGGTGTGGCATTGTATGCCTTTTGCATGTATCCCCATCTATTATGTAATGTTGATGTAATGATATCCACCTTGCAAAAGCGTCTTCAAGATGCGCTTCTATCCTTGGTGGGACCTTCGAGTTCCTTTAGGGTAGGGTCGCATCTTGGGCGTGACAAGTTGGTATCAGAGCCTCGACCGACCCTAGGAGCCCCCCTTGATTGTTGGCCGTTGTCGAGTCTAGAAGAAAACTGTTTTCGGAGTCAAGTTATATCGGAGAGTAGGAATTCTTTTTACTCCTCAGTCCATTCATCGCTCTGGTGAGGAATCTTGACGTAGGTGTTTTGAATTACTCCTCTTCCCTTTCAAACTTTCTTTAGGATCACACAACTGGTTTTTCGATCGTTGTTCCTTAGCTCTTTGCATCCGGTGCATTTCTCGTCAAGTTGACTCGAGCTTCTTCATCTTTGCCAAGTTCAATCCTCAGTTGTTTTCTTTTCCCACCCACCCACCCCTTTTCTTCTCGAAGTCAGAGCCGTAATCGAGTATCCATCCTACTCGTGCGAAGTCTTTGCTTTTATTCCTCAATGTTTTCAACCGGTGTCTTCTCTTCAAGTTATTCGTTGTTTCCCCTTCCAAGTGTCTTTGTTTTTCCCGCCCTCCCACCCTTTTTCTTCTCGGAGTTTGAGTCTGTTTCGAGCATCAATTTCATTTGTGTGGAGCCTCTTCAGTCTTCCCTCAATTATTTCAACCAGTGAATTCTCGTCTCGTTTGTCATTCTTCATCTTTTTTCCTTTCCGGTGGACGCAATTCAAGTTTTTTTCGGCTGGTCATATTCTTTTCCTTGGATCAAGTGTTTTCCTTGCTAGTTCGCCTCTCGCCATTTAATTATTCCGGAGTTCGGAAGACATCTCAGGAGATTCGTCTGTGTTCCAATTAATTCGAGGTTATCACCTCATTCTAATATCTCAATTGTTCCGGTGCATTATCTATCTCTTCAACAATCCTTTCCAACGGTGTTTTTTCTCTTCAGTGGACCCTAACCCACAGGTCTTTTCCCAGGATCTTACCTGACTCTTCTAATTTCCCCGGAGTTATTCTCAATTCTTTTCAAGTGTGATGTAAGAATGGATCCCATCAGTCACATGCCTTCTCCAAGAATGCTTTCAAATTCTTTTCATCCATCCGGAGTATTTCAGGAGTTGTTTTTTTCCATTTCTTTTCACCGGAGGCCATCGTTCCAGAAGAATTCTTCATCCTCACATTTCAGCTACCGTTATCCAATTATCCCGGTGTTTCGTTCAAGTATTCTTTAATCAGCTCATGATCTCTTTGTTCTTTTGCATCTAAATCCCCTCGAGCATATTGGTTCTTCTAATTCTTCCCGGTGATTCATTCTCTTTCGTCATTCAATTTTCAAATTCTTACGGTGGTTCCTTCAGATTCCTTTTTCCTTGATTATCATATTAATTCATTTGTTCTTCCAACCCTACCGGTGGTTCATAAAGACATTCTCAAGTTTGCGATATGTCACTTCTCAATCCTTTTCAAGAAGAATAAGTAGTATGCAAAATCCATTACTTGTCATCAATTTAATTTGATGAAGGATAAGCATAGAATAAATCTTATTCTTATTTCATCCAAGTGATTAATCCCTTCCTTCGGAGTTTGTTCATGATGAATAATCTCTCGGTTCCAAGTGTTTTCATCTTTTCTTTTCCGGAGTTCAAATTTCCTCGGTCATCTCGTCAGAACCTCCATATAAATCATCGCAAGTCTCATCTTATTCTTTCTTCCTTCATTCTATCTCATCATCCTTTTGTCACCGGAGTTCTTCACGGTGGTTCTTCATGATTTAATTCATTCTTCAAGAGTTCATCAAGATTCTTGTTGGTGGAGTTCAAGTAACTTTTCTTCTCGCGTCTCGAAGTGCAATTAGTTCTCCATAGTCTTTTGAAGTGGAGTTTTGCATTTCTTCGTTCATCTCAGATATCCAATCATTTCCGTTTGTGGCCGGTTATCACCTGATGATCTTGAGATGTTACCTATAAGACCAGAACAAGCTTATTCTTTTCATTGTTGATTTTCTCAACAACTCCGTTTAAACCTTCCTTCTAAAGATGCTTTCAATTTCATTCATGGCACAAGTTGTCATTTTCTTCTCCGTTCTTTTCATTCAACTCTTTCAATTCTTTCCGGAGGTTTTGTGTCATGTCTTCATCAAGTATCATCCCATCCTCTCAAGCTCGTGTTCTATTCCTCTCCATGTTCAACCAGAGTGCTGCCTAAATCCTTTCAGTCTTATTCGTTTCTTATCTCGTTCTAACCGGAGTGGTTGCAGAGTCTATCTGATTCCGTGAGCTTTCGATTCTCGTCATTCTCGTCGTTCCTTTTTCCTATCCAGTGCTCTCGACTTTGTTCTTCCTCTCTCTTTTGTTCTTATTTCACCTCATCCCTTTTCCCTTCCGTCTCGGTCCTAAGATCTCAGGACGAGATATCTTGTTAGTGTAGGAGTGTTGTAACGCCCCGGATTCGATGCGCCAGGTGTCTGCCAGTTATTCGCCTTCATTGCCACGTCATTTTCTTGCGTGTTGTATTTTATCATATCATCATGTGCATCTCATTTTGCATACGTGTTCGTTTCTTGCATCCGAGCATTTTCCCCGTTGTCCGTTTTGCAATCCAGCACTCCTATGTCACCCGACGCCCCTTTTGCCTCTTTTCATGTGCGGGTGTTAAACTTTCTCGGAATGGCCCGAGGTTTGCCAAGCGGCCTTGGTATAGCACTGGTAGACCACCTGTCAAGTTTTGTGCCATTTGGAGGTCGTTTGATACTTCAACGGTTAACCGGGTAACCGCAAAGGCCTCTTTTGTGTTGCAGCCCAACACCCCTCCAAAGTGGCCCAAAACCCATCCAAACCCCCTCCATGCCCTCTACCGTTCGATCATGATCGTGTGGGTGAAAACCGTGCATCATTTGGACTCTCCTAGCTCCCAGAATCTATAAATAGGTTCCCTCCCCCGAAATTCGAGGACGAAATCCCCCGAAACCCTAGCCCCCTTCTTCCTCCGCACGTAGGACGCGTCCGCCCGGCGCCGGACTTGTCCGCCGCCCGCCGCCATGTCGCTCCACCCATTCCTGTGCTGCCACGTCATCGCTGCCGCCGTCCACAACCAATCCCGCGCTGCCACGTCCCCGCCGCCAGCGTCTCTCTCTCCTCCCAGCGCGCCGGCCCGCTCGGGCCCGCCTCCGGCCCCCATGGCCCGTTCCGCCCGCCGTCGGGCCGCGCCTCACGCCCGAGCCGCCCCGCGCCGGCCTCACCGTCGCCGTGCCCCGCCGTCTCCTGCTCCCCGCCGGCGCCGCCCTCTGCCGCCCCCGACCGGCGCCGCCCCGGCCGGATCTGCCCCGCCGCCGTCCGCCTCCCTCCGCACCGCTAGGGATTGGCGCCACCTCGCCTCCCGCCACGCTGCCTCGCCGGCCAGTGCAGCTCCGGTCGACCGCGCCGCCGACCGCGCTGCCCCGGCTTCCTCGCCCCGCCGCCGCTCCTCGCCGTCCCGTGCTGGATCCGACGTGATCCGGCTGGAGGGCCGCGTCCCCGCGCCTCCCCGAGCCTCCCCAGCATGTTCCTCCTCGTCTCCGGCGATGAGCTACGGCGAGCCTCAGAATCCGCGCCGTCCAGATCTATCCCGCAGGTTGACCTCCAAATATCCCTAAGTCCCCGTAATTTTGCATATTCTGGTGCCCACTTTGACCTGCCATAACTTGCTGCATACTGCTCCATTTCGTGCGTGTAATATGTCAAATTGTTCGCTTCGACGAGTAATTCATTTTATTCCATTGCATCATGTTCATTTGAGTCCATCTTGATGCCTGAATCATTGTTGCAAGAGTGCTTAATGATGTTAATCTGCTGAAACTGTTATAACTTGGTGATTTATCATTTTTGTTGCATTTGATGTGTGCATCCTATGAGCTTGATGTCTACATGTGTTTTGTGATACATCATGCCATATTTACAGTGGTGCCATTTATTTATTTTTGTGAGTCTTGTAGTGAGTGCATCGATCCTCATGAAGTAGGGTACTTGTTGTTACTGTTTTGGTAAATTGTATCTGCTATATCATGATGCTATGCAAACCTGCTGCTACTAGTCATTCTATGCATAATCTGGAGATGTTCACTAAGGATGATTTGTTATACATGTCATGTTCTATCCATCAATGCCCCTGGTTGCATTTATAGCCTGCTGTAGCTTGTTGTTATCTTGCCTTCAAAACTGCTAAATAATATTTCTGTCAGTCTCTTAACATTAAGTTCAGTTTTGCCATGTGTGTTGCTAGTGGTCCATGGACCCTATGAACTTGCTATTGCCATGATTAGCTTCATAAACATGTCTTATTGATGTTGGTTACCTTGCCATGCCATTTATTGCTCTGTGTTGAGTGTTTCAAGCTCACTAACATGCCTACTTATTGTTGTTCCTGCCATGTATGAATCTGTCATATCATTTTCCATGTTTACATGGGTGCCATCATATTTTCTGTGCCCTTTTGGCTCATGGTTAGTAAGGGACTTTTGTTCTATGAAATTAGTAGATTCATGCCATGCCTTTGTTTGCCATGTTAAGTTCCTGTAGCATGTTGTTTGATAGCTCTAAACATTGCAACCTGATGTTATTTCTGCCATGTCATTTTGAGCATGTTCTAGCGATTTATGGAGATAGCTCAGTGTTCATGTTTTGTCATACTTTACCTGTAAATCATGTCCATGCCTTTTGTTTTCATATTTTGGTACTGTAGCATGTTGTTTTGGTGCTTGCTATATGCCTAATTGCTGTTTTGGACAGCTTGTCCTTTAAACTTGTATAGAGTGTATGTGTTGAACCGTTGCTCCGTTTTGAGTGTGATCTATATGAAACTTGCTTAGTTTTGCATGTAGTTTCATATTATCATGTTGCATCCATGTTTTGAGGTGTTTGCTTGATGTTTGTATGCATTTTGCATCAATGCCATGTTTAACTTGTTCTGCTCATATCTTCTAGGCCGTAGCTCCGAATCTAATGAACTTTATATGTAACTTGACTATAATCTCATGTAGATCATCTTGGTGCATCTTAATGTGCTGTTTAAAAACTTGAACATAAGGTTTATTCAGTTCTGGACCAATTTCTAAATTTGCATATGAGGACTTACCGGAATTGTTATATGTTGTTCCCGACCTCATTTAAACTTGCCTTGATGTGTTGTTCTTGTTTGCATCATCTCTTGCCATGAGTAGCTTCATGTAGTCTTGTCTTGCATCATACTTGGTTGTGCATGATGTCTTGTCTATGTGTGGTGTGTTTACCATGTTGTGTGCTTCTTCTCGATAGTTCCCGTTTCATTGCGATCGTGAGGATTCGTTCGTCTACGCTTGGTTCATCTTGTGGCTTCATTTTCTTCATGGACTCGTTCTTCTTCCTAGCGGGATTTCAGGCAAGATGACCGCTACCCTGGATCTCACTACTATCATTGCTATGCTAGTTGCTTCGTTCTATCGCTTTGCCGCGCTTCCTATCTTTTGCTCTTCAAGCCTCCCCATTTGCTATGTCAGCCTCTAACCTTTTCACCCTTCCTAGCAAACCATTGCTTGGCTATGTTACCGCTTTTGCTTAGCCCCTCTTATAGTGTTGTTAGTTGCAGGTGAAGTTGAAGATTGCTCCATGGTGGACATGATTATGTTGGGATATCACAATATCTCTTACTTAATTTAATGCATCTATATACTTGGTAAAGGGTGGAAGACTCGGCCTTATGCCTGGTGTTTTGTTCCACTCTTGCCGCACTAGTTTCCGTCATACTGGTGTTATGTTCCCGGATTTTGCGTTCCTTACGCGGTTGGGTGATTTATGGGAACCCCTTGGGCCGCGGGTGGACCGAGCCCCTTTCGGTTCGGCGGGGGGCGGAGATCGCATGAAGAGCAGATCGAGGCGAAGCACACGAGCAGTTTACCCAGCTTCGGAGCTCTCCGGAGAGATAATACTCCTACTGCTACTTGTCTGATTGTCTTGAGCTCTTGCTCGGGAGCGGGGAGCGCTACAGTACACACGAGACCGAGCGTGAGTGCTTTCTGGTTTCGAACCCCCTCTATGTTGCGCATGGGCCTCCTTTTATACGCTCAAGGGGTCACCGACAGGTGGCAACGTAGGCAAGGGTAAAAATGGAAAAAGAGAGGTGGTTGGTACAGCTACCTGCACAGTGCATCCTACCTAACCCTGACGGCAGGGAACAAAGGCATTAAATGCCCGTCTGTGTCGCCCAAACAGTGTAGAAAAGGACCGTCAGGGATGCCACCGTTCGCCACGATGGTAATCTTGTCAGCGTCGCTTGCCACCTCGCACCGCTGGCTGCTCAGCCTCCTGCCACGCGCGCCTGGGAAGGCCCCAGGGCGACACGTTGGTGGATGCGCTGGAGCGTGGGTGCAGAGTGATAACCTGCCACGGCAAGCGCCTTGCCGCAGCCGTTGTCTTGTCGTGTTCGGAAGCTTGTCGCTCAACGGGTCTTGCCGGGACGCGTGGCGCGTCGTGGCAAGTTCCTCGAAATGCCTTGGTTGGCCTTCCCGGGAAGCTCCTCTCGCCGGGGCCTTGTCTCCTTGGCTTGAATACTTTGTTCTTGAATGGCTCCAAGGGAACCACAAGGACCTTGGCGGTCGCCCGGCAAGCCTTGCCGCGGGGTGTTGCAACTGCCCGTGCACAAGTTTGGGATACTAGGGTACCCCTACTCTAGTACACCGACAGGAGCCCCCGGGCCTGGGCCACACACGGTGCCGAGCGCTGTTGGGCTAGGTCCAAAGCAGGGCACGCGCACGCGCGGCCTGGGCCACGCCGTATCTTACTCCATATCCACCGCGCCCTCCCCGAATGGCACGCGTTGAATGCGGCATCGTGGGAGAGATCGTGGGTGGTTTCTTTATTCGGAAGGGCGAAACTTCCGCCCCTCCCTCTTTATAAGCAGGGGAAACAGGGGCAGTTTGCCCACTTCGCCGGTTGTTACTCCATTCGCGAAAATCTCCGCCGCTCCCCCCTTCTTCTCAAAGCCGAAAGAGAGCAGCGCTCCGCACCCATCGCCACCGGCGCCGCCAACGCCATCGATCTCCCCCCGCCACCTCCGCCATGGCTCCGAAAGCCGACAAGGGGAAGGGCGTGAAGTCGGCTGAGGCGTAGCGGCTCGCGGTGCTGCGAAAGGAGCGAGCCATCTTCCCCCCTCAGCTTGACACCAAGGAGCTGAGGGAGTACTACTACCTTTTCTGGTCGACAGAGACGCGAGCGCATCTGCGCACGAAGGTACTCCCGGCTACCTCTTCGAGACTGGCTCCGAACGGGTATCCCTTCTTTGCGCTATTCTTCTACTGCGGGCTCTGCCCGCCCTACTCTGAATTTTTCTGTGACATCATGAACACCTACGGGTTCCGCCTCCTTGACTTCACCCCCAATGTTGTCCTGACCATGGCAGTTTTCGCACATCTGTGCGAAAACTTTGTCGGAGTCCATCCAAACGTAGCCCTCTTCCGCCACTTCTTTATGCCCCGAGTCGAGAGAGGAGAGCCCCTTGCCGGCGGAATCGCTTGGATCTCGAGAACTGGCAAGAAGGATGCTTATCTGGAAGGAGAGCTCCACAACAAATGGGAAGAATGGAGAGCAGAGTGGTGCTGGATTGTAGAGGAGAACCCGCAGCCATTTACCGCCCTGTGCCAAGCCCCAGTAGTGCGCGGCAACGATTGGAGAAACGTAGCCCCGGAAGACGATAGGCTGAAGATTGCCGTCACCCGCATCCTTCGCCTCAGGCTTGCCGGGCTTACTGTAGGCGCAGTTTGCGCAGATTTTCTTCGCCGGCGCATCGCCCCCCTGCAGGAGAGGAGGAGACCAGCCTGGGAGTTCCAGAACTCGGCGGATATCATGAGGCTGCGCCCGGGCCTCAACTTCAACTTCACTATCTTGGAGCTGGATGAGATGCTCCTGGAGCTGTTCAAGCGCGATCCTCAACATCCATTCATGTTGCCGAGGAGTGTCGTTCCGCTATGCAACAATTCTTCGCTTGACCGCATCCGTGCAATGATGCCGTTGTGCGAATCGCATGAGATTGTCCCAACCTGGCAAGAGCCTGCCGACGATGTTGTGTGGGCGTTCTTCGACGGCCTGGAGGAAGTGCCGGTCCGCACTGACGAGCAGAAGAGCCTCACCCGCGACACCACCGATGATGAGATGCAGCGCATCGCCACCAGGCTGGAAGAGGCGGCAGCAGCCGCTGCCGCGGGCATGTTTGGATTCACCGTGGAGGAGGCAGAGGCAGCAGAGGCGGCAAGCCTTGCCGAGCGAGAGGAGTTCGTCGGCGAGGAAGAGCTTGTCGGGCCTGAAGCTGAACCGAGCGAGCCCGGCGAGGGAGAGCCTGTCGGACCCGAACCTTCGGACAGCTTGCCGCAGGCGGAGCCCCCGGCCCCGCCAAGAAGGCGTCTCCGCAAGGCCTCGGACGTAGCGGGGCGGCAGACGGGTCAACAGCCGCCGAGCCGCGCGACACGCTCGACCGCGACAAGCACTGTTGCCGCGGGAGCGCCTCACGCCGCTGTGGCAACCGGAGCAGGGTCTTCCTGGTCCACCGCTACTGCTCCTGCCAAGCGGACAAGGGAGCCTACTCCTCCGCCTCGTCGCACCGGAGGCGAGCCGGACTTCGACCTCTCCGCGCTCAGCTCCGACGAGGAAGAAGAAGAGTAAGATTCCTTGCTGTACTTGTAGTTCTTCAATTTTTGTTGTTTCGTCTTGTATCTGATTTGCTTTACTCTGAACTCATTCCTTTTCAGGACTCTGGCCCAGAGAGAAGCAAAGAGAGCCAAGGCCCCGGTGATTGTCATCGAGGACGACCCCACCACGACGGCAGAGGACATGTTCGAGACCACCTTGTCGGACCCGGCAACCATTCCTCAAAGCAGCCCCCAGCGCAGCCCTCCACATAAGTACATAGTTTACTTCCTGCTTTCAGGCGTGCGTGGGTGCTCTTCCTTTGCTGATATCTGAGTGTTGGTTCGTGCAGGAGCAGAGCAGCCTCACTAGGAGGGCCCGGAAGCTGCTCCCGAAGTCCTATCTGCTTTGACTACACCGCCAAGGGAGGCTTCCCCGGCAAGGGAGCGTTCTCCGGCAAGGGAGAATTCTCCGGCAAGGGACAGTTCTCCGGCAAGGGGCAGCACCAACGATCCTCCGGTGGTTGAGACCACGACTGCAGGTACAGGTAATCCTCTTGCTTGAAAACTTCCCTTGGATTCTTCTTCTTCTGTTTTTCTTTTTGAATATTCGCTTGACCTTTCTCCCTCTTCGGTCGTCAGATCCACATGCCTCGGAGCCGATGGAAACCGAGGCCGCTGGCGAGGAGAACACGCGTGGCAACAATAACGACACCGCGACCACCGAAGAAGAGGCCGGTGCTGATGATCCCGCCGACGAAGAGGCTGCCAAGGCTGCCGCCACAGAAGCGGGCGAGGGATCTGGCAATCGCACTAACGGCCCCGAGGCCGCAGGAGCGCCAGGCGCTACACCGACCACCGATCCCTCCGCCGATGCTGCAGCGCCAGGCTCCGAAGAGCCCCAGCCCGGCGCCTATCTGAAGGCCGGCGATGGCGTCTTCATCAAGCTCCCCTGGGCGTCGAGCTCCAGGGCGCCGGTCAAAGGAGAAACTTTTGACGAAGTGGTGCTCGCCTCCGCCGGGCTGGCACTGGTCGGCGCGCCAAGCAGCAGAAGTGACGAGCCTGAGGAGGAGCGGCTGCTGCGGAAGCTGCTGTCGCTCTACCGCGCCCGACAAGCCAAGCTGGCATCCCGAGAGGCACTTGTCGCGAAAGTGGGAGTGGATATCGAGAAGCGCGCGGAGGAGCTCCGGGGTCTCAGGCAGGAAACTCTCTGATCCCTGGCGGAGGAGCGGGAACAAGTCGCCGAGGAGCGGAAAGCTTTTCTCCTCGCGAAGGCTGAGGTTGAAGAGCAACATCGGCTTGTCGCTGAAAATCTATTTGCGCAGGAAGGAGAGTTGGCGCAGCACAAGGTCAACCTTGACAGCCACGAGGAGGAGCTTGCCGCGCGTGAGCAAGCAATTGGCGGGGCCCTCAAGGAAGCAAGGGATGCTGCCGAGGCCGCCAAGAAGGAGCTGGAAACAAAGGTAGCGCAGCTGGAGGCTGATCTCCGGGCGAGCGGCGAGGAGCTTGCCGTTCTCAAGTGTGAGCGCGAGAAGGACGCCGCCGCTCATGGCGAGCTGCAGGGTCTTCTCGCTGAGAGAAGCAAGGAGCTCAGCGCCGCCAAGAATTCTAATGCAGATCTCGAGTTGACGCTGGCCACTTTGACTCAGACACTGGACGGCGCCAGGGAGCGGGAGGTGGCCTTGTCAGAGAAGATCAAGGCCGACGAGGCGCTGCTGGTGACTGCTGCTGCCGCCCACGACGCCTTCAGGGAGACTGTGGAGCACTGGACTGAGGGTCTTGTGGATCTTGCCGCCGCCATCGACGGGGAGCTGGCGCAGCTGGGGATGGAGGATCTCGGGTACTCCTTCGACGAGCACCTCCAACCCAGCGCCAAGCTCAGCTTGTTCTTCAAAGGCGTGGTGACGGCCCTTCAGCGACTCCAGGGGAAGATCCCAAAGCAGCTGGCCGACGAGTCGCGCAAGATCTGCGCAGGAGCTCTCCAGAAGGTGCTGATGAAGGTGGCCTTCCGCAACCCAGGACTCAACTTCACCAACGTCCTCAAGTCCTTACCGCCGGATGCTGATCTGGAAGCGCTCAAGGCCCTTGTCGCACCCATTGTGGACAAGGTGAGCGGAATCAAGAGGGTTGAGGGCGATCGCGTAGATTAGGCCGCCCGTTTCCTCTTTCTCCTTGTCGCTGCTAGTCATGTCATGAGAACAATTTGTTAGAGCTGCGACAAGCTATCTTGTAATATAACTCTATTTTGGGTAGAGATTTGCTATGTTATTTCCTTTACTTGATTCCTTCCTTTGTATGTTTCTGCCCTACGCTTTTAGGGAACTTGCCGGCGCAGGCACCTTAGCCGCGAGCGCTGAGTGCGGGACGTCAACAGCTTGCTGGCGGTGCTGCTACCGACAAGAAACCTTGTTGCAGCTAGTCGCAGCTCACTTAAGTTGTTGAGCGGACTCGAAACAAAGTAAGGGCGCAACTAGCTACGAGTTGGTTCCTCCGTGCACAGGTTTTTCATACAAAGCACGGTCGTTCAAGGAAGATAACTTAAAAATTTAAAACTGATCGCTCAAACTCTAGCAACTTAGCTTTTCTGTCGCTTGCTTTCCGGTAAGGCGAAACTTCCTTGAACGATTCCTGGTCCACACCATTATCTTCTCCTTCCCCCTCGGCAAACTTGTGGGCGAGGGAACCTTCCTTTCCTTTGAGAAAGAGAAAGAAGAGAAAATAAAGATATGGAGCCTTACGGCTCGTTATTGCTTACCGGGAGTAGGTGCTGCACAAAGTGTCAGATAACGCATGAAAAAACAAAGTAAGTAGCATGATATTGACAAGATGTGCTGAGCACATGAGCTTTACTTATGCACGGGGTCTGCGCCCAACTTTGTACAAAGGATTACATGCAACATCGGCAAGACTTGTACAAAAGGTGGTTGCCGGAACGGGTTCTGGCAACCGCGCCCTACGGGTAAAACTTACGAAGATGCTCGATGTTCCAGGACTTGCTCACCGGAACGCCATCTTCGGTCTCAAGGCGGACAGCGCCAGGCCTAGTGACTCGTTTCACCCAATAAGGGCCTTCCCACTTCGGCGTCAACTTGTTGGAATTCTTGGCGGACTGAGCGCGCCGAAGAACAAGGTCGCCTTCCTCGAAACTTCTGGCATTAACTTTGCGGCTATGGTAGTGGCGCAAAGCTTGCTGGTATCGAGCAGCTCGTACAGCAGCCTGAAGATGATCCTCCTCAAGGAGCAGTGCGTCATCTTGTCGCAGCTGCTCTTGCTCAAGCTCATCATAAGCGAGCACTCAAGGTGACCCGTATACGAGTTCCGTGGGGAGAACTGCCTCTGCTCCATAGACTAGAGCGAAAGGTGTCTGGCAGTAGCTCGATTTGGCGTCTTCCTGATCGACCAAAGAACCACCGACAGCTCCTCGATCCAGTTCCTTCCGCACTTGCGCAGCCTGTCGAAAGTTCTGGTCTTGAGCCCGTGCAACACTTCAGCATTTGCCCTCTCCGCTTGACCGTTGCTTCTCGGATGAGCAACAGAAGCGAAGCAGACCTTGGCGCCAAGATCTTGGACGTACTGCATGAAGGTGCGGCTCGTAAATTGTGTGCCGTTGTCGGTGATGATCCTGTTAGGGATCCCGAAGCGGCAAACAATTGACCTGAAGAACTTGACTGCTGACTGTGCTATCACCTTCCTCACTGCTTCCACTTCCGGCCACTTTGTGAACTTGTCGATTGCAACGTACAAGTACTCAAAGCCCCCGACAGCTCGGGGAAAGGCGCCGAGGATGTCGAGCCCCCAGACCGAAAATGGCCAGGATAAAGGGATCGTCTGGAGAGCTTGAGCTGGCTGGTGTATCTGCTTAGAATGGAACTGGCACGCTTCACACTTGGTTACTTGTGCAGTCGCATCCTGGAGGGTTGTCGGCCAAAAGAAACCTTGCCGGAATGCTTTGCCGGCAAGTGCTCTTGCGCCAATGTGGTGACCACATATGCCTCCATGTATCTCTGCCAACAGCTTTTGTCCGTCTTCCAGTGAATACACTTCAATTTCACACCGTTGAGTCTTCTTCTGTACAGTGTGTTGTCAACAAACTGGTACATACTTGACTGCCGGGCTACTCTTTCCGCTTCTTCTTGCTCTTCGGGAAGTTCTCCTGACTGAAGGAAATGGACAATCTGCTGTGCCCATGTTGGAGCTTGCGGCTCGACAACAAGGACTAAAGGCACATCTGCTGCTGCGGGAACATCCGCTTCTACGGCAAGAACCTGTGGCTCAGCCGGAGCTTGATGTTCCCTGGCAAGCTTGCCGGAGCAAAGCTTGCCGGGAGCGTCCGCTTCAACGAAACAAACCCTAAGGCTTGCCGGAGCAAACTGCTCCTCAGCATCCTTGGTGTTGATTTTGAGGACCTTCTTGGCGGCGGCTTCGGGGAGCTCTACCGGAAAATAGTCATCAGAAATCAACTTCCTCTTTTTGCCCTGTCCAATTGATGGTGTTACGGATGGTTGAGTCATCTTGAGCACAAAGATCCCTGGTTCCACCGGTAACTTAAGTGCAGCGCACTTCGACAGGCCATCGGCAATGTCATTTTGAGCTCTCGGAACATGTTCCATCTGCAGGCCGTCAAAGTGCTCTTCTAGCTTTCTCACTTCATCAACGTAAGCTTCCATCAACGGACTCTGATAATTCTTGTTCACTTGGTGGACGACAAGCTGTGAGTCACCCCTGACAATGAGCTTCTTGATCCCAAGGTCTGTTGCGATCCTGAGACCGGCAAGCAATCCTTCATACTCTGCACCGGCGCCTTGCAGCGAGAAGGCACCGTCAAAGTACATCAGCCACTCTTTGCTTGCTTCCTTGACGGGGATGCTCGTTTCTGGAATTTCTTCATCTGGTGTTGGTGTCCATTCTGCTATGAACTCTGCTAATGCTCTGCTTTGGATAGTTGAAGTGCTTTCAAATTTGAGGCCAAAGCTTGACAGTTCCAGCGCCCACTCGACAATCCTGCCTGTTGCTTCTGGATTCTGCAGTATCCTCTTCAGCGGGAAATGAGTGACGACTGTGATCTCATGTGCTTGGAAGTAATGGCGCATCTTTCTTGAGGCCATGAGAAGGCCGAAAAGCAATTTCTGCACACCAGAGTACCTTGACCTAGCCCCCTGCAGAAGGGAACTGACAAAGTAAACTGGGCACTGCACCATTCTCTTCTGCATCTTCTCATGCTCCTGCGCAGATCCATCCTTGTCGGGACCAGAGCTTGCCGGTGAAGTCCTCTTCTTGTCGCTGGATGCATCTGCCGGGGTTGCTGGCTCATCATCCGCCTCCCTCTCCGCCACTAACGCAACACTAACCACTTGATTGGTTGCCGCTATATATAGCAACAATTTCTCTTGTGGCTTAGGTGCGACAAGTGTTGGAGTGGATGACATGTATTTCTTCAAGTCCTGCAGCACAGCCTCCGCCTCCGGAGTCCATTTCATTGGACCTGCCTTTTTCAATATTTTGAAAAATGGCAGGGCGCGCTCAGCAGACCTAGAGATAAACCTGCTGAGAGCAGCTACGCAGCCGGCAAGTCTTCGTACATCCTTGAGGCGCTTCGGTGCTTCAATCTGCTCAACGGCCTTGATCTTGTCGGGATTGGCTTCAATTCCCCGCTGAGACACGAAGAACCCGAGAAGCTTGCCGGAAGGGACTCCAAACACACACTTCTCGGGGTTGAGCTTGAGGTTGATCTTGCGCAGATTTGCAAAGGTTTCGTCTAAATCTTGAATCAGAGTTGCCTTGTCCTTGCTTTTGACCACTATGTCATCCATGTAGGCTTCCACATTTCTGTGCATCTGTGGCTCAAAAGCGTGATGGACTACTCTTGCAAATGTTGAACCAGCATTCTTTAAACCGAAGGGCATCCGTACGAAACAGTATGTGCCACATGGGGTGATGAATGCGGTCTTCTCCTCATACTCTTCTGCCATGAAGATCTGATGGTATCCTGAGTATGCATCAAGAAATGAAAGCAAGTCACATCCGGCTGTGGAGTCAACAATCTAGTCGATGCGCGGCAAGGGAAATGGGTCTTTGGGACAAGCTTTATTAACCTCGGTAAAGTCGATACAAAGCCTCCATTTCCCGTTTGCCTTATGCACGACTACAGGATTGGCCAACCACGTAGGATGGAGCACTCCTCTGACAAGGCCTGCTGCTTCCAATTTCTTGATCTCTTCTGCAATGAATTCTTGGTGCTCCACTGCCTGTTTCCTGACTTTCTGCTTGACGGGCCGCGCATGAGGACAGACGGCAAGATGGTGCTCGATTACTTTCCTAGGAACACCGGGGATGTCAAACGGTTGCCATGCAAACACGTCGACATTCGCCCGCAGGAAAGCAACGAGCGCGCTTTCCTATTTAGGGTCGAGAGTGGCACTGATGGTGAAGGTACCACCAGTGCCATCCTCCTTGGCGGACACCTTCTTTGTCTCTGGTGGAGCCGCCATTGTCTTCTTACACTTGCCGGTGGAGGTCGATGGTGCGTCCTCGACGGTAGCGCAGCACTCCGAAGAGGTGCGCTTGCCGGAGTGGGCATCAGAACTCTTGCCGGACCTGGTCTTCTTCTTCGCCCCGGGAGCTTCAGCGGCAAGTGACCTAAGATCTGTTGTGGCTGCTGCTTCCCAGTAGATCTTGTCGGCGCAGATAAGGGCATCCTTCTTGTCGCCAGGGACAGAGATGACACTTATCGGGCCTGGCATCTTTAGCACGCTGTATGCATAGTGAGAGGCTGCCATGAACTTGGCAAGTGCTGGATGGCTGAGTATCCCAATTTAAGGTAATGGAAAATCAGCAACGTCAAAAGTGACCCTCTCAGTTCTGAAGTTCAACTCGCTGCCAAATGTTACCAGCAACGTGATCTTTCCCTTCGGCTTGCTCCTTCCCGAATTGATTCCTTGAAATGTGCCAGTCTCTTCGAGCTCGCCATCAGGGATCTGAAGCTTCTCGAGTACCGCGGAGGAGATCAGGTTCAAGCCGGCCCCGCCGTCAACTAGCATCTTAGTGACCTTGAGGTTGCAGATAGTTGGTGAAACCAACATCGGCAAGCACCCGACCGCAGTTATGCGATCAGGGTGGTCCTCAATATCAAAGATGATAGGCGTGCTAGACCATTTCAGAGGCTTGCGTGACTCGATGGGTGGTTCTGCTGCATTGACTTCCCGCACCCACTGCTTGAGCTGGTGGTGTGAAGTATGCAGAGAAGCACCACCGTCAACGCACATGACCTCTGTGGCTTTCTGGAACTCCTGCTCATCGGTCTCGTCATCATCCATATCTTCATCGTCGTCGTCATCTTCATCCTTGTCACGGCCGCGGGGAGGTCTGTCTCCTTGCCGCTGCTTGGCCTTGCTGCGGCGTCCTCCTCGGTCGGGACGTTTCTTGCCGGATCCTCCAGCACCTTCCTGGGCCTTCTCCTTGTCGCGTCGCTCGTATTCAGCCTTGTGCTGTTCAACAAGCTGCTCGACCTTCTTGCAGCTCTGGAGATCATGGCCCTTGGTGCGGTGGATCTTGCAGTATTGCTTGTTGGTGCCGTCTTGCTTGTCGGCGACCGCCACAGCTACGGCAACCTCCTTGCCGGAGCTACCAGCTTTGGCTTCCTTGCCGGACTGCTCAACGACTAGCACCTCTTTGCCTTTCTTCTTTCTGTTGTTCCGCCGCCGGTTTTTCCTTGCCGGGGCAGTTTCCTCACTATCAGATCCTCCTGCTCCTACATCCTCTCCGGGGAGTTTCCTCCCTTCCTCAGCACGTGCACACTTGTCGGCCAGGGCATATAGCTCACTGACGTCTCTGATCTTGCACATCGCCATCTCCTCCCGCATCCTGCGGTTTCGCACGTTCTGATGGAACGCGCTGATTACCACAGCAGGGTGGACATCTGGGATGTTGTGCTGTACACGACTGAATCTCTGAATGTACTTGCGCAGGGGCTCTCCTTCCTTCTGGGTGAGTAGATGAAGGTCGCTCTCTTGTCCATGAGGCTTGTGGCCACCTGTAAAGGCGCCGACAAATTGATGGCATAGATCTGCCCAGGAGGATATGGAGTTGTCCGGCAAGTGCATGAGCCAGGATCTAACATTGGGCTTGAGCACCAGCGGGAAGTAGTTGGCAAGGATCTTGTCGTATCGTCCCCCGGCAGCTTGCACCGCGATGGTGTAGATGCTGAGGAACTCCGACGGATGCGACTTGCCGTCGTACTTCTCTGGTACATCTGGCTTGAAATTCTTTGTGCTGGGCCACTGGACTTGCCGCAGCTCACGAGTGAACGCAGGGCAACCTACCGCGTACGGCAAATCGCCTGGTTCCCCTGGCGCATGCATGTCAACAGAGGGCCCAGTGCGCTTGTCGGATTGACGTCGCGCTTCTCTTCGGCACTCGATGCGAGTACGAGCGTCTTCTGGCTGTTGTTCATGAAGAACTTGGCGCTGATCGCGACGAGCTCGTGGATCTGATGATGCGGTGGAGTCGCTGTCGAGGTGGATCCGACGAGTCGGCGATCTTGGCCTTCGGGGTGGAGAGTGCATGGTGGTTGCACCCCCACCGGTTTCGTCGCCACCGGCTCGTGCCTGGCAGTCCTGCCGCGGCCGCGATGCACTTGGCTGCCGCGGAGTGTCGCCGTTGGCAAAGCCGATGAGACTCTGAATAGTGGCCCTCCATTGGTCGATCTTGTCTTCCGCTGGAGGGTAATCCAGGAGCAGTTGAGCTCGCGCCAAAGCTTCTGCTAGAGTGGTGGGCGGCAGTGGCGAACGATGCGAGGAGCGGGATATGCTCGGACTCCTAACTATGTTAGAAGGAGCAGTATCCTGTCCAGGCGACCGTGCCTCGCTCGTGCCAACATGTTGGCGTGCATGCTGGTCTTGAGCACCCCGAGATCCACCAGCTTGATCTTGGCCCAACAAACCTATGGTACTGCGAGTACCATGACGCTGTCGGTCCTGCGCCACCTGAGATGGGCGCGGTACATGTACGGACGCCGAGGTCTGTGCAGCCTTGTCCTTGGACCTGGCAGCATCATGAGCTTCCTCGTCGGCGTCCGTTCTTCCGCCGGCGTCTACTCCACCACCCGTTTGCTCCAGTGGTGGTGGAAGTGACGCGGACGGAGCAGCCGCCGCCGAAGTTTTCTTCTTCGGTGGCATGTCGATGAAGAAGATGAAGATCTAGCTCGTGTGAATGCCGGATCAGGTTCACATAACCTCGACGCCCCCTACCTGGCGCGCCAAAGATGTCGGGGAAACTGATCCACGAACACCTATGGGACCGGCGGACCGAGCCCCTTTCGGTTCGGCGGGGGGCGGAGATCACACGAAGAGCATATCGAGGCGAAGCACACGAGCAGTTTACCCAGCTTCGGAGCTCTCCGGAGAGATAATACTCCTCCTACTGCTTGTCTGATTCTATTGAGCTCTTGCTCGGGAGCGGGGAGCGCTACAGTACACACGAGACCGAGCGTGAGTGCTTTCTGGTTTCGAACCCCCTCTACGTTGCGCATGGGCCTCCTTTTATACGCTAAAGGGGTCACCGACAGGTGGCAACGTAGGCAAGGGTAAAAATGGAAAAAGAGAGGTGGTTGGTACAACTACCTGCACAGTGCATCCTACCTAACCCTGACGGCAGGGGACAAAGGAATTAAATGCCCGTCTGTGTCGCCCAAACAGTGCAGAAAAGGACCATCAGGGACGCCACCGTTCGCCATGATGGTAATCTTGTCAGCGTCGCTTGCCACCTCACACCGCTGGCTGCTCAGCCTCCTGCCACGCGTGCCTGGGAAGGCCCCAGGGCGACATGTTGGTGGATGCGCTGGAGCGTGGGTGCAGAGCGATAACCTGCCGCCAAAAGCGCCTTGTCGTGGCCATTGTCTTGTCGCGTCCGGAAGCTTGTCGCTCACCGGGTCTTGCCGGGACGAGTGGCGCGTCGCGGCAAGTTCCTCGAAATGCCTTGGTTGGCCTTCCCGGCAAGCTCCTCTCGCCGAGGCCTTGTCTCCTTGGCTTGAATAATTTGTTCTTGAATGGCTCCAAGGGAACCACGGAGGACCTTGGCGGTCGCCCGGCAAGCCTTGCCGCGGGGTGCTGCAACTGCCCGTGCACAAGTTCGGGATACTAGGGTACCCCTACTCTAGTACACCGACACCTTGACAGTTTGCTTTGAATAAAACTCCTCCAGCAAGGCCCAACCTTGGTTTTACCATTTTCCTCACCTAGCCCTTTTTCCCTTGGGTTTCTGGAGCCCGAGGGTCATCTTTATTTTACCCTCCCGGGCCAGTGCTCCTCCGAGTGTTGGTCCAACCTGAGCGATGTCCGGGATTCCGAGTCTGATCGGGTCTTCCTTGGAGAAGGTATATCCTTCGTTGATCGCGAGAGCTTATCATGGGGTAAGTTGGGACACCCCTGCAGGGTATTATCTTTCGAAAGCCATGCCCGCGGTTATGTGGCAGATGGGAATTTGTTAATGTCCGGTTGTAGATAACTTGACACCAGATACGATTTAAAATGCATCAATCGCGTGTGTAGCCGTGATGGTCTCTTCTCGGTGAAGTCCGGTAAGTGAACACGGTTTTGGGTTATATTTGACGTAAGTAGGAGTTCAGGATCAATTCTTGATCATTGCTAGCTTCACGACCGTTCCACTTGCTCTCTTCTCGCTCTTATTTGCGTTGGTTAGCTACCATATATGCTTAGTCGCTGTTGCAACCTCACCACTTTACCCCTTCCTTTCCCATTAAGCTTTGCTAGTCTTGATACCCATGGTAATGGGATTGCTGAGTCCTCGTGGCTCACAGATTACTACAACAACAATTGCAGGTACAGGTTTATGCGATGATGATGACGCGAGAGCGATGTTTTCTTGTTTTGGAGTTCTTCTTCTGCTTCTTCTTCGATCAAGGGATAGGTTCCAGGTCGGCAGCCAAGGCTAGCAGGGTGGATGTCGTTTGAGTTTCTGTTTGTGTTTCATCCGTAGTCGGATGGTGCTCTCATGTATGATGATGTTGTATTGGTGTGGCATTGTATGCCTTTTGCATGTATCCCCTTCTATTATGTAATGTTGATGTAATGATATCCAGCTTGCAAAAGCATCTTCAAGATGCGCTTCTATCCTTGGTGGGACTTTCGAGTTCCTTTAGGATAGGGTCGCATCTTGGGTGTGGCAAGCTTCACCTACACCCTCGTCCACGGCCACAGATCCGCTTCGCCCACACCGTAGTCCACCCTACCGGAGCCGCTCCACAAACACCCTACTCGACGGTTCTAGATCTCCTTACCGGACCCCGACAGGCAGCGTAGCGTCATCACCCTTGATGTTTCTAACCTGATTCCCACCGTCTCAAGAGATGCCAAGCATCCGCCACAACCTAGGTACTTGTCACCTTTAAACCCGTCCAACATCACCTGCCCGATGCACTTCAAATATACTAACCGGTCGCTGTTACCTGTTATGTAGCTGGCAAAAACTACAAGGACGATGTTTCTTCTGGATATAACAGCTTGGCCAACCAAGATCCTGGACTGAGGCATTGCTACGATCTTGTAAGCGCGTCTCTCTCTCTCTCTCTCTCTCTCTCTCTCTCTCTCTCTTATATTGTTCTGTGCCTGCCAGCGTGCTTTGCTAGGATTTTCGACTAGTAATCCCTTTGTGCAGACAATGATTTCTACTACTGGCTGCTAAATTAGACATTTAGATGTCATACATGATACTACCTCGTACCTCCATTCCTAAATATAAGTCTTTTAGAGATTCCACTATAGGCTACATACGGAGCAAAATGAGTGAATCTACACTCGAAAATGCATCTATATTCATCTGTATGTGGTCCATACTGGAATCTGTACAAAGACATATATTTAGGAACAGGGGCAGTACATTACACAAAATCGTAGGTGGCATGTAGGAATTCCAGTGCACTACATTAGGCTCCCTTAGAGTGCCTGCTAGTCCAGCATAGAGTCATGGCTAGTTTATGGTACGCACATAATCGTTAATTGGTGGTTTAAATATGCGCAAGGGATATGCAATGTAGTATCATGTAGAGATGTCTGAAATTAGCCGTGTCAACTTGCAGATAGGGTTACACAATGAAAAAGTACAAGATGTATGTGGCAATTTCATGGAACATCGCAAAAAAGGAGAGGCAGCGGTGAGCCTATACAGTGTGCTATGGTATGTCACTCCTCCATTGCAATCATCGTGACATGTTATTTGTATGCCAGTTCTATTAGCCAAGTTTCTTAGGGACAGTTATTATGAGTTATCCTAAGAAATAAGCACCTGTGAATATAAGCTCCATGTAATACGCCAACCAGTTCTTTCCATTACGTTTTCAGCTTATCTTTGGTATGATCAGTGGAAAGTCTAAATTGCATTATATATTTTCCATTTTTCTACCCATATGGAAATTAATTTGACTTGCAAACATCACAAATTGAACCCAGTGCAGTAATTAATATGATAGGAAAACAGACCATCACTATTTGCTCAAAATGCAAATACAAAGATACCATCTACTTGGCACAATCTACTTTGGTTAATGTTTTCCATAGAGATCCCGTTGCCTAATTTAAACGAAGAACGCATGACCCACATTTAAAAGAAGAACAATCATTTATTGAAATTCGATGGTCCAAGTGGCTGGTTATTATCATATAGCAGCACCACCTGTAAGCATCATATATCAGCAGCAGCAGCTCATAGCAACTCATCATACAGCAGCAGCAGTCTGCAATTCATCATATACCAGCAGCAGCTCATAGCAATTCATCATATAGCAGCAGCAGGAGCAGCTCATATCAATTCATCATATAGCTGCAGCAGGAGCAGCTCATAGCAATTCATCATATAGCAGTAGCAGGAGCAGCTTGTAGCAACTCATCATATAGCAGCAGCAACAGCTCATAGCAATTCATCATATAGCAGCAACCGCAGCTCATACCAACTCATCATATAGCAGCAGCAGCTCATAGCAATTCATCATATAGCAGCAGCAGCTCATAGCAATTCATCATATAGCAGTAGCAGGAGTAGCTCATAGCAAAGCATCATATAGCAGCAGCAAAAGTAGCTCATAGCAATTCATCGTATAGTGGATCAGAATGAAAATTTGGCAAAAAATCAGAGGAGATCCTCACCTTGTTGGATGAGCTCATCCTTCAACAACACCTCAAGGCCATGGCCTGGGAGGAGGGCAGGGGGAACAAGGTGCCTTCTGCCGCAGTGTGGCATCAGCCGTAGTTGTGCAGCGCCCGACGGAGTAGTGCGTTGGACGAACCATAGTGGAGCAGCTGCTGGAGACCATGAGAATGAGGGGCGGCACCAGAGGGAGGAGCAGCCAGGGAGATTTGCCCCTATCCGCCGGCCATGTAGCCTAGCTGGACATAGCATCGTCGAGGACCAGGCCAGATGGGACCAGTGGCGACGGCTCGCTGGAGGAACCCTAGTGCTGCAGGCAGAGGATCGAGGTAGAGGGAAAGGGGAGAGGAGATGCAAGCGGGCAGGGCAATGAATGCTTGCATGTTTGTTTTTACTTGAGGGTCAGGTGTGACATGGGCATCAACAGTTGCATTTTGAGTAAAATATAGGCAGACAGCAGAGTCATTTCACTATTCCCCTTCCCTTCAATTTTTTGTGAGGTTCTACCCGAAACACCCCCTCCAAAGCAAAATTAGTTAAGCCCAAGCCCATAACTCAAAAATGACTTCTTTACATCTTTTATGGCTTATTTTGACAATATGCCCTGAAAAGGCGGAATCGAACTGGCCCTTAACCTGCAATTCAATTGTGCGTGCAATGATGAATCACTCCTGCCTGCTATCTGTACATTTAGGCATCATCATACATGGCATAACCTAATACATATGCATTCCATTGTTGAATCTGGAATATGCAATGTTTATGTTAGTTCATATGTTGCACATGATGTTTAAATGCCCCTTAAATCTGGTCAGTCAAGTGATGGTCTTTAAGCCTCCTTCTTTGCTTCTTTTCTTGATATGTAAGATTTTCTCACACATCTGTTCAATTGCTTGTTTGCATCAGCCAGCCATACTAGGACTGTTTGCTTTGATTACTTGTTGTTCTTGACCTAACACTCTAACAGAGCTTGCCAATGATTTAAACACTAAGGGCTGCTGTAGTGGGGCCTTGTCAAACTCATAGGTGACATAAAGGTTTGGCTGTACCGTACAGTAGGCTCTCCAAGAGTACCTAGAGATCCAGTTCGAAGGTATGCCTAGTTTTTACATAGTGCAGACATAGTAAATGCTCATTTCATTGTGTGCAAGTGCAAGAGATGCGGCATGTTTCATTATGTGGTGTTGTTTTGTTATAATCTCATCCTTTTGTGTTCACAGACTGGAAAGTATGCATATTTATCTTCCAAGGAGACGAGTAACTAGTTTGTGTCACCTTGCAGAGGGGGTGCAATGAAGATAAGATTGAGGATTTCCAGGTACAAGATGTTAGGAAGGAGCCTTGCAAGAGAAGTAGGAGCTGCACTGAGCCTCTTCAACCTGCTAAGGTAAGTCACTGTATGCAACTCAACAGTTCAATTCCTTGTTTGTTTCAGGCATAGTTAATTTTCTCTTTTCAATTGCTTTATTTGTCCTCACTTAATGAGATGCCCAAATAATTATGCCTGATGTTCGGTACTTGTATCACTATTAGTTGACATAATTAAAGGCGTTACCATTTAATTACTCTGCCAAAGTGTGCCTGAAGCTTTGAAGTCTATTAACCAACTAATATTGCATGAGGCTCACAATCTAGTTTATACTACGATAATGATTGCATAGTTTTGCCTACTGTAGTATGTTTGTATGAAACCCTCTGCTGTTCATTATGCTCCCTAAGACTTTAGTTGAGGTACAGAATGGCCAACTGCTTGCTTACTTATACGCAACGTGCTGTATAAATTTGTAACTTCTCTGTGTTTTCAATTGGGCCCCAACATCATGCTCCTCTGGTGAGCTAAGAGGGATTTCTGTATGCAGGCTGCACAGACTATCTTTTTTATAATTTTTAAAATATCACCTGCTTATGCTTCATGATGTGTAACATTTTTTTGTGAAAGTGACGTGTAACATTATTATTAGTGCTGTTTTGCCATGTAGTACAAAATAGTGTCTTGTTCGATTCACTGTTGTAACTATATTTTTGCCCTAGTCATGTGTACTTACAGAAACATTTCAGGATGAAGTGACATCAACACAAAAATCTGCGAGCAGTGCGGCATGGCCGTTACCGAATGATTATGGATTGGAATTGGAATGTGCTGATGTTCTTGAGCATCAACTAGAGGTGGCAAGACAACGTGTACATGATTGTCAACGTATAATCAACAAGTTGAGACTGGACATGCATGTATTAGATGCAGGAGTCAAAAAAATGAAACAAGACACCGAGGTAACCATGAAGGAATTGGAGATTTTGCAAACTGAAATTTGTGCTATCTGAATCCGGCCAATCCTATTTTCTGAAGAGATTATAGTTCAAATGGAGTTAAGTTGATGCGCGTCCATGATGTATGAGCTGTATTTGCCCAGTGTATGTAATTTGCTGTTTGTGTATTCTGTATTATCACCTGTGCCGAACCATAATGCCCAGTGGGTATAATCGGCTGTAATTTCTTTATTGTATAGTGTAGGATTATTCTACCTTTCTATGCCTTGATCTCTTTGTTGTATAGTGTATGCTTTTTAGAGGTGATAGTATTGAGTAGGATAATTCTCTGAATATGCTATATCGTTCAAACGGGGGCCAACTCGCCCGACCATGCGCCTTCTACGGGCCGCAGGATCCATGGGCCTTCTACATCTCGCAGGATCCATGGGCCTTCTACGTCTCGCATGATCCATGGGCCTTCTAAGTCTCCAGGATCCATGGGCCTTCTACGTCACGTAGGATCCGTGGGCCGCCGACTCATTTATGGGTCTTGTACGGGCCTTTAATGGGCCGTAGACGGGCCTATAATGGAAATCATACGTTTTATGGGCTGACCATAACGGACCGTTAATAGGCCGTATTTGGTGATGCTATGAAAATGGCCCAACATAATAACGGACCACAAACGGGCCGACTGTAACAACGGGCTGAATTTGGCCCACAAGCAGAAAATGACAGTAACGGGCCGTAAGTAACCGAATGCTGCAAATGAGCCCAAGAATAAATGGGCCCTCAAAAGACCGAAAGTTAACTTGGGCTGGAAATGGCCCAATGGAATAACCGCCCGTTAATGGGTATAAAGTGTTACACTATTCATTATGGGCCAGTTTCACCGCGGGCCATTAATGGGTGTAAAGTAATACACCGTTCATTACGGGCCAGTTTCAGCAGGGGCCGCTAATGGGCCAAGATTTACAAAGGGCCTCATATGGGCCGAAAGACGTCATGGGCCATACATGGGCCAGAAGTGAAAATGGGCTGGAATCATATTGGATGGCCCAGATGACGCTACTGGGCCTAATTCGCATAGGGCGTAACGGGCCTTGGGTTAGCGGGGCGTAAATGGGCTATATGCTAACAGGCCGTTAAGAGGCTTTCCATGGGCCGGCCCGCCAGCTTTTGACCAAGTCAAACGGGCCGGCCTTTTCTCAGGAATGGGCCACTGTTGGGCCGTGCCACGTATCGACGTATCATAGGCGCCTTCTGTCCAGTGAGTGGATGACATCTGCCCGATGATGAGCCGACACGTGTTTCCTCCAGCCAATGATGATTTTACACGTGGAAAATCCCCATTGGTCGGGGCTGTTAACGGGTTATCGGATCCAAAACCCGACCCGATAGCTTAACGGCGTTCCGTTACGGTGGATGCCACGTGTCGGTCACCCTTGATGAAAGAACTTCTGTGACGCGCGATTTATCGTCATGGAAGTGGACACTTCCGTGATGATAATTTTGGCAATGTCATGGAACACTTCTACGACAGCACATGTATGACTATCTTGATTCTGTCATAAAATCGTCATGCATGTACATGCATGACAAAAAACGCGACCTACTGTGACAAACACGTATCATCACGGAAGTGTATTTTTTTGTAGTGCATTTGGGTGAAATTACAAACCTACCCCTATCGAAACCTATAGAAATCCAGCAGATAGGCTTTGCGTGGCAGGGATAGGCAGTAGTAATTTCCATCTCGCAGATTTTGGTTTCGGACGGTTACTGCGACTTTCCCCGCTTCGTTCAAATTTTGCACAGTGCACGTTTATGCTCGTGCCAACTCAATTCGAATCCCGTTTGTATTCTATTTTTTTCGGGCGGGATCCATTTTCAATTGGAATTACATTCTATATACATCATTTTTAATATATACTTTCAAAAGCACAACACCATTTATACATAAATACGGTTTACAAATGGCATGATCCCAGATTCATAAGGTTGTATCCATCAATTTGGATTTTCAAATATTTGAAACCACTTTATGTTGAAATCCAAAGTATGCATTCCTCGCTAACTGTCTCCAATTAATGTGTGTTTCATGCAGGTTTTTTTTACTTCTCAAACATGTATAATGTGTTTCACACATGCAACATATAGTGTAATCCCATTTAGACATTAATTGCATATAAACCATGCATTGTTTGTAATTGAAGAATCTATGGATCACCAATATTGATGAACTATATAACATTACACGTGTGCCCAAATTCAAATGAATATGCATGTCTGATACACCAATTTGCGTGATGATATTATCGATGTCGTGATCTCCAGTTTAAATATTTGAATCCCCTTTAATCCAGATATTCGTCTCATATAGCTATCACTCATTCTTATATATGACTATCTCTCTGGACCTATACGCGTTCATCGTCTCTCAGGTATCTCTCGTGCTACCTATATGCTGACAATGATCTTTTATCTTCATAACACACTGACCGTACTCTCTCCCTCGACCTTCATCACTCTATCTCTCTCTAAGTATATCTCGCTCCCTGCTATGTGTCTCTAATTATGATTCTCCATGTGGAATCTCTTTCTCTCACACAAACACAAAACTTTGTCTCCCGGGGTCTCATTTCTCTCTACTATTCCCATGTGTGCCACTCGCACACCCCTCATACAGAGATGTCTTTCGCTCCTTAGATATGAGAACCTACGACTCTTCCTCTTAAATATCTCTTTCTCACACACAAACACAAACTCTGTCTCCCAGAGTCTCATATTTCTCCATTGTTCTCTTGTATGCCGCTCACACACACACTCTCTCCCTAGATATATCTTGTGTTCCCTCATATTTCTCTCTAGCTATCACTCTCATTGTGAAATATCTTTCTCTCTCGCAGACACAAAACTCCGTCTCTAAGGATCTCATTCTCTCTAATATCTATTTGTATGTGACTCACACGCACCCTCTCTCTATCTCTCTCACACCCACACACATAACTCAGCCTTCTGATCCACTCGACTCCTATCTCTAACACACACTAGCTAGCATCTTTATCTTTATATTTATCTTTTTCTCCATCAACCTTTTTTCTCACCCTCACTCTTGATTCCTATCACGCACACTACATATGTTTCTCTCTACATGCAGTCAAGTGTCCTCTCACACACATATATAACTTCACCCTCTAAACCACCTGGCGGTCATCTCCAACACCCAAACTAGCGGATGTCCCTCTAGCTAGCATCTCTATCTCTATATCTATCTGTAGTTTCTCCGTCAACATTTCTTTCTTGCACGGAGTCTTTCTTACTATCACCCACACTATGTATGTCTCTCCATACATATGCATTTATAGGTTGATCTCTTTTGCACAATTGTTGTGCCTCACTCCCTCTGCTCGCCATAGATGCATGCTCTAGCCCACGCCACTATCTCTTAAAGACAAAAACACATGCTCAATTGTTGGGCCTTCTTCCCTGCATTCTCACATGCATGCATATAGTCATACCGATCCGTCTCTCCCATGTCGTTGATCTTATGACTTATGTCTTCTTTCTTTTATCTCGATCATGCACGCGCGCGCACACACACACACATCCCACGTATACATGTATACCTCTCACACATGCACGTTCAAGGTCTCTATGTCTCCATACGTAGTTAATTATCCTCAATCCTAACGCCACATCGAATCGTTCTTTTCTTTTGTGCACATAACTTCCGCCTGGATGGGTAAAACACACACTCACACTTAACAATCTCCTTCTAGCTACCCCCCGCCTCTCACTCTTCCCCTATATCCCCGAAACCAATAAGACCATCCCTTTGTTTAATTCCTGCCTACATGCACCATCGATATATAGTAGTCTTCCTCGGTGTCTCTCAAACAAACACGTTCTCTAGGTATCGACTCCTCTCACGCGCACACACCTTCTCTTCCCTCTCTACGGGAATTTTCTCTCTCGCACCCCATCGTTGGTGGCCTCTGCCATACACATCACCTCTCTATGATGAAACCATGCACACTTACACACATGCATGCACGCACCCCCCCACACACACACACTAAGACTCCATCTCTCTCTCTCTCCCTCTCTCTCTCTCTCACACACACACCCACACCCACACACACACACACACTAAGACTCCATATCACACACACATGCTCTAGGCGGAGCATTTGTTCCTACCACCCTTCATCCAACCTTACCCGTATGATAAAAAATCACCTTTATTTACTTGCAAAACTTGGACAAATTCCACTTTAATTTAGTAGTCAGCAAACTTATCATCTGTACCCTTATAAAAAATGAGTTGGCGATGATGGTGTGCCTGCCATCTTGTAATACACACCATATGATCTATATCTGACGGATAGAAAGCAAACTATGATAATTTTACCAAAGATACCCGCACCTCTCTCCACATCATTATCTCCCACAACCTCATTGCTCAGCAATTAAAAAATGAAGAAGTCTCTAGAACAATCTAGCATGCATGGTGGCCGCTGCCGCTTGCCGGCGCCGTCCATCCCCATGCCTCCGCCCATTCCGACCACCACTCACCACCACGCTCCACTCCTCCTCGCCTTATCTCTCATCTTTCATTTTTTCGATGACATTCTCGAGATACCAGTTTTCCGATAAAATTCTCGAGATATCATTAGTTTTTACACATGGGATTACTCCTGCATGGGTCAATCACAACAGGTGTTTTGTAAAAAAATGCATATTGATGTTCCGTGCAATGCACGAGAATCTTGCTTGTAATTATATAACGCAAATCACGAGCAGGAAGTGACATTTTTTTGACACAACCACGTTAACATGGCCACGTAAATCACTAGCTAAAGTAAATACCATTATACTTATATCCTGATGCAAAAGGTTGAGTACATGTCTGAAGAGTAGAGTCACACGCACGCACTCTGTCTCTCAGAATCTCTCTCACACACACCAGTTACGTGACGCCCACTTAAGCAGACATGTATGTTACAATTTGTGCACCCGCGGGTACACGTGATGCTGTGCATTTATTTAAGCCGGAAGGCGAACCCAAACCGTAGCTGCATTCATTCCCCTCCTGCCGCCTCTTCTCTGGTCGCCGTTTCCCGGTAGCCATGGCCCGGCCGAAGGTAACAACATACGCCATACTCCCGCCGGAGCGGCGCTTTAATATGGAAATTTTAGTGGTCATGCATGCATCTTTTTGTGCTAGCACTCCTATATAAGGGTTGATCGGTTGCTTCCCGCGGACGTGCGCGGGCCGTGGAAGAGGAAGGAGAAGGGAAGCGGGCTGTGGAGTAACGTTTTTTACCACAATTTCTTAGGAAACTGAGTGCAATAATTGAGTAGTTTTGCAAACTACCAGTACTACACCTGAAACGGTTCAAAACCTATACTCCCTTGCCAACACGCGCTTCTCGCGTGAAATGGTCAGCGTCGCCCTGGAGCGTCAGTGCCACATTAATGCCCGGCCAAAGCGGAGGCGACCTCTCACTGGCGCCGGCTTTGAAGTGGCGCGAAGGCCGAGAGAGCGCCGCTTCCCGGTGCACGCGACTGCTTCACGTCGAGACTGGCCATAGGCCCTGTTTGGATCCATGGGTTAGAGTTAGTTTGAGCTAGTTGGGGCTCCAATAGCCCTAAAGTATCCAAGCATGAGGGTTTAAATTGGAGCAAGTTGCACCGAACCCACCAAAAAAAACTATCCCACCCAAGAGGTGCTAACTGGAGATAGTTCTCATTGGGACCACTGAAAAATCACTTTTCTCCCTCCATCAAGTGCATTTATTGTCAATCTAACCCTGTAACCCAAACACCTCTTTGGCTACAGTTAGTTCAGGCTTAGTCATGAGTTAGTCTAACCTGTAGCTAAGTTAGAGTATCAAACAGGAGCAGTATAGGACATGCAAGTTGCCCAAAGCATACAGGCAAATTCGTACATGAAAGGATTTTTTTCTTTTTGAAAACAGAACGTGAAAGGAATTTTTTTAGAATGCTCTTGGCATGTCGCTAACATGTGATGAGTTAACCGACCTCAATAGACGGCACAAACGCCAGCCCACCGCACTTTGATAGAGACGAGGAGGGAGAAGCGATACAGGCTACTGGATTACTAGAGATAGGTGTCGCACGGAAGCCAAGAAATATGGTGATAACGTGGGTTAACCATGTACTAGTATGATGTAACTACACTAGGCTGTCGTGTTTCGTACTCTTCCAGTCCACTGTGGAGATGATTGGTTAATTTTATATCGCTGAATAATATTAAATATTATGGGTGCTGGCGCTCCACCACGAGGTTCCTTGCTCCTTCTCGGTCGTCCGAAATCTATGTTCTTCCACTCTATTTTTTTTACGTGAGCTTTGTTCATCCTTTTGCCAACACGCGAGACATCTAGCATCAAAGTGCACATGTTATGCAGGGATTGTTCCATCTATATGAAGAACACGTGGGACTGGAACTACGAGACAGACATGTGCCCAGGAGTGGACGTACGAACCTGAGTAATGTAGTGCAGTAAGTGAAGTAGAAAGGCACAAATGGTATGAACATGCATGGCATATAGGGTGTGTTTGGTTGCGTTCTCGTCTCAGCATAGTTGTTCCCTCTTCATGCATGCTCAACTCAACACCCCTCTTCATGCATGCTTCTAGTGTATTTGTGCTAAACTAGTGTGGACTCATGAACCCTCCATACACTCTACCAAACACCCAAAAGTGGGTCGAGAAGGGAACTCTTGGGCGACATTTGTCTCTTACTACGTACTACCACTAAATGTTGTACATGCAATGCACGGTGATGTTATGGAGTACGTGCCTAAGTACTCTACTACAACTATATTAGTTGGAGGCACATATTAACTTTCATATTTGTTTACTTGTATGCCCCAAGACCTTCCAACTAGACGCGTCTTTCTCTCCAGGTCGCACTTTGTATCATTCATACCACTAAGTACTACTACATGTGGTCTCCGACGCAGAAGTGGAAGAAGTGGAGACGCTCTACCATGCTGTTTGTTTTTTTACGCTGGGCTCTACCACGTTGTTCATGTCCCACTCCTTTCGCTGACGTGTGGGACATCGAGCACGTGCCGTGTTTGGCACCCTTCGTCGTAAGAGTTGAAATGCTAGCATTCATCAGAAATAAAAAATAATTAATTAGCAGTGATACTATTTTTTTTGTGAACCAATCAGTAGTGATACTATACCACGCGGTTTCATTGCTCCTCGATATCGGAAAGAATACTTCCGTTCACCAACATGTGGGACGCCGACCATCCTAGTCCACTTGCCATGCACGCAGAACTCCAAGGGAGAGCCACCCAGGTCGTCGCGCCACACTAACAATGACTAATGAGCCGTCAAATCACAGGCCCACTTCCCACTTTGAAGTTGCATGGACGATGGAACCATCATGACTTCGTTGAATTCCGCTTCTTGAAGAAAACTACTGTACTAGCAGTACTGCTAGCTATAGTAGTTACTCCAATAGAGGCCTCCTTTCGTTCATAGGATAGTAATTTTATAGGAATATGAAAATCATAGGAAGTGAGATGACATGCATCTCAATTCCTATAGAGAAAGAGATGCCATTTGATGCATAGGATAGGAATTTTTTCCATTTAGTCTAGGCTAATGTACTGGTAATTTTCTCTAAAAACTACAGTAGTAACTAGTAGTACTGGTACATGCTCGTACTCAGACACAGACACACACACTAACTACTAGTACTACTACTTCTCAAATGCTGGCCAGACACCGTTGTTCTCCTTCACGGCCTTGTCGGTGACACCCCGCCGTGCTTGGATCTCCACCGACCTCTCCGCAGCAGCGCGTGCGTCCTTTTCTTTCTTGCGGCGGCGGGCCTCTCTTTTCTTGAGTGCTTTCTAACTTTTCCGCTCCCTCTGTGCGGCTTTGTCCACCTCTTGCTCTACCGCCCATTCAGCCTTGGCATCTTCAAATTCCTTCCACATAGTTGTGAGGTCGCGAGCAGCGATGAACTCGGCACGGCGGGATGCCATCGCTTCCCTACCATTTTGTGTGCGGTCGTGGGTGGCGAGGAACTCGGCGTGGTGGGATGCCATCGCTGCCTTACCGGTTAGTGTGTGGCATGGTGGCATGAACGACGCTTGGTGAAAGCTCTGGGTGGAGTGGCGGGACAACCGTATAGTGCATTGATACGTCTCCAATGTATCTATAATTTTTTGATTGTTCCATGCTATTATATTACCTGTTTTGAATGATTGTGGGCTTTATTATACACTTTTATATTACTTTTGGGACTGACCTATTAACTGGAGGCCCAGCCCATATTGCTGTTTTATTGCCTGTTTTAGTATTTCGAAGAAAAGGGATATCAAACGGAGTCCAAACGGAATGAAACCTTCGGCAACGTGATTTTTTGGAAGATTATCATCCTGGAGACTTGGAGTTCACGTCAGAAGATCCTCGAGGAGGCCAGGAGATAGGGGGGCGCGCCCCCCTGTGTCGTGGACCCCTCGAGCACCCCCCGACCGACTTCTTTCGCCTATATAAGCCAACGTACCCTAAAACCATCGAATATCAAGATAGATCGGGAGTTCCGCTGCCGCAAGACTTTGTAGCCACCAAAAACCTCTCGGGAGCATGTTCCGGCACCCTGCCGGAGGGGGGGATCCCATCACCGGTGACCATCTTCATCATCCCGGTGCTATCCATGACGAGTAGGGAGTAGTTCACCCTCGGGGCTGAGGGTATGTACTAGTAGCTATGTGTTTGATCTCTCTCTCTCTATCTCTCGTTTTCTCTCTCGTGTTCCCTCTATGGCACAATCTTGATGTATCCCGAGCTTTGCTATTGTAGTTGGATCTTATGATGTTTCTCCCCCTCTACTCTCTTGTGATGAATTGAGTTTCTCCTTTGAAGTTATCTTATCGAATTGAGTCTTTTATGAGAACACTTGATGTATGTCTTGCCGTGCTTATCTGTGGTGACAATGGGATATCATGTGCCACTTGATGTATGTTTTGTTGACCAACTTGCGGGTTCCGCCCATGAACCTATGCATAGGGGTTGGCACACGTTCTTGACTCTCTGGTAGAAACTTTGGGGCACTCTTTGAAGTACTTTGTGTTGGTTGGATGAATCTGAGATTGTGTGATGCATATCGTATAATCATGCCCACAGATACTTGAGGTGACAATGGAGTATCTAGGTGCATTAGGGTTTTGGTTGATTTGTGTCTTAAGGTGTTATTCTAGTACGGACTCTTTAATAGATCGATCCGAAAGAATAACTTTGAGGTGGTTTCGTACCCTACCATAATCTCTTCGTTTGTTCTCCGCTATTAGTGGCTTTGGAGTGACTCTTTGTTGCATGTTGAGGGATCATTATATGATCTCTTTATGTTATTATTGTTGAGAGAACTTGCACTAGTGAAAGTATGAACCCTAGGCCTTGTTTCCTATCATTGCAATGCCATTTATGCTCACTTTTATCACTTGTTACCTTCCCGTTTTTATAATTTCAGATTACAAATACCTTTATCTACTGTCCATATTGCACTTGTATCACCATCTCTTCGCCGAACTAGTGCACCTATACAATTTACCATTGTATTGGGTGTGTTGGGGACACAAGAGACTTTTTGTTATTTGGTTGCAGGGTTGTTTGAGAGAGACCATCTTCATCCTACGCCTCCTATGGATTGATAAGCCTTAGGGTCATCCACTTGAGGGAAATTTGCTACTGTCCTACAAACCTGTGCACTTGCAGGCCCGACAACGTCTACAAGAAGAAGGTTGTGTAGTAGACATCAAGCTCTTTTCTGGCGCCGTTGCCGGGGAGGTGAGTTCTTGAAGGTATATCTTTAGATCTTGCAATCGAATCTTTTTGTTTCTTGTTTTATCACTAGTTTAGTTTATAAAATAAAACTAAAAAATGGAGTTAAGTTTGTCTCGTACGCTTCGTCTTTTTAATATCTTTTGTGAGTATGATGGAAAGGAAAATTGTGCTCAAGTGCTAGAAGAAGGATGCATTAAAATGCTTGGTACTAAATCTTTGTATGATGAGCATGATTGCAATGTTGTTAGTATGAATTCTTTCAATATCCATGATGCTAATGATATGCAAAGCCACAAGCTTGGGGAAGCTATGTTTGATGAAGATGATATTTTTTGTTCCCCAAGTTTTGATGAGCAAATTTATTATGATGATAGCATGCCTCCTATTTATGATGATTATATTGATGAAAGTGGGTTTGGAAGAGTGTAAACTTTAGGAAGTAGTGATCCCACTATTTTGGAGGATGTTGAATCTTATTGTGATGAACATGAAAGTGGATTTGGAAGAGTGTCAACTTTATTTAGTGATGATTCCACTATTTCGGAAAAGGTTCCAATTGATTATGAGAACAAAGTTGCTATCTATGATGATTATTGTGATGACTTGTATGCTATAAAGAATAATGATAACCATGAAACTTGTCATCATGATTTTAGTTTTCAATTGGATTATACCTCACATGATAGTTATTTTGTTGAGTTTGCTCCCACTACTATTGATGAGAATAAATTTTCTTATGTGGAGAGTAGTGATAACCCAAAAGTGTAGGGGATCGCAACAGTTTTCGAGGGTAGAGTATTCAACCCAAATTTATTGATTCGACACAAGGGGAGCCAAAGAATATTCTCAAGTATTAGCAGCTGAGTTGTCAATTCAACCACACCTGGAAACTTAGTATCTACAGCAAAGTGTTTAGTAGCAAAGTAATATGATAGTGGTGGTAACAGTAACAAAAGTAAAGACAGTAAAAGTAATGTTTTTGGTATTTTGTAGTGATTGTAGCAGTAGCAACAGAAAAGTAAATAAGCGTAAACCAGTATATGGAAAACTCGTAGGCACCGGATCAACGATGGATAATTATGACGGATGCGGTTCGTCATGTAACAGTCATAACATTGGGTGACACAGAACTAGCTCTAGTTCATCAATGTAATGTAGGCATGTATTCCGTAAATAGTCATACGTGCTTATGGAAAAGAACTTACATGACATCTTTTGCCCTACCCTCCCGTGGCAGCGGGGTCCCATTGGAAACTAAGGGATATTAAGGCCTCCTTTTAATAGAGAACCGGAACAAAGCATTAGCACATAGTGAATACATGAACTCCTCAAACTATGGTCATCACCGGGAGTGGTCCCGATTATTGTCACTTCGGGGTTGTCGGATCATAACACATAGTAGGTGACTATAGACTTGCAAGATAGGATCAAGAACACACATATATTCATGAAAACATAATAGGTTCAGATCTCAAATCATGGCACTCCGGCCCTAGTGACAAGCATTAAGCATAGCAAAGTCATAGCAACATCAATCTCAGAACATAATGGATACTAGGGATCAAACCCTAACAAAACTAACTCGACTACATGATAAATCTCATCCAACCCATCACCGTCCAGCAAGCCTATGATGCAATTACTCACGCACGGCGGTGAGCATTATGAAATTGGTGATGGAGGATGGTTGATGATGACGACGGTGACAAATCCCCATCTCTGGAGCCCCGAACGGACTCCAGATCCGCCCTCCCAAGAGAGATTAGGGCTTGGCGGCGGCTCCATATCGTAAAACGTGATGAAACTTTCTCTCTGATTTTTTTCTCCCCGAAAGCAAATATATGGAGTTGGAGTTGGAGTCGGAGGGCATCAAGGGGGCCCACGAGGTAGGGGCGCGCCCAGGGGGGAGGGGCGCGCCCCCCACCCTCATGGACAGGGTGTGGGCCCCCTGGTCTTCATCTTTGGCAAGGATTTTTATTATTTATTCTAAGATATTCCATGGAGTTTCAGGTCATTTCGAGAACTTTTGTTTTCTGCACATAAAACAACACCATGGCAATTCTGTTGAAAACATCATCAGTCCGGGTTAGTTCCATTCAAATCATACAAGTTAGAGTCCAAAACAAGGGCAAAAGTGTTCGGAAAAGTAGATACGGCGGAGACGTATCAACTCCCCCAAGCTTAAACCCTTGCTTGTCCTCAAGCAATTCAGTTGACAAACTGAAAGAGAAAAAGAAAAACTTTTACAAACTCTGTTTGCTCTTGTTGTTGTAAACATGAAAAGCCAACATTCAAGTTTCAGCAATTATTATGAACTAACCATACTCACAATAACATGTAGGTCTCACAATTACTCATATGAATAATATAATCGGCTAGCAAGCCATAATAATAAAACTCGGATGAAAACACTTTCTGAAAACAATCATAACATGATATAACGAAATGGTATCTCGCTAGCCCTTTCTGAGACCACAAAACATAAATGCAGAGCACCTTTAAAGACCAAGGACTGACTAAACATTGTAATTCATGGTAAAAGAGATCCAGTCAAGTCATACCCAATATAAACCAATCATAATGAACGCAAATGACAGTGTGCTCTCCAGCGGGTGCTTTTAATAAGAAGGGTGATGACTCAACATAAAAGTAAATAGATAGGCCCTTCGCCGAGGGAAGCAGGGATTTGTAGAGGTGCCAGAGCTCGGTTTTGAAATAGAGATAACTTATATTTTGAGCAGCATACTTTCATTGTCAACATAACAACTAAAAGACGACGATATCTTCCATGCTAAACAGATTATAGGCGGTTCCCAAACAGAATGGTAAAGTTTATACTCCCCTTCCTCCACAAGCATCAATCCATGGCTTGCTTGAAACAACGAGTGCCTCCAACATTCAACGGGTCCCAAGGGGAGTTTTGTTTGCGGTTATTTTGATTTAGTTTGCACGAAGCATGGGACTGGGCATCCCGGATACCAGCCTTTTTCTCGTGAATGAGGAGCGGAGTCCACTCCTCTTGAGAATAACCCGCCTAACATGGAAGATAAGGGCAGCTCTAGTTGACATATGAGCTATCCGAGCATGCAAAACAGAATGTTTATTTGAAGGTTTAGAGTTTGGCACATACAAAATTACTTGGGACGGCAGGTAAATACCGCATATAGGTAGGTATAGTGGACTCATATGGAATAACTTTGGGGTTTAAGGAGTTTGGATGCACAAGCAGTATTCCCGCTTAGTACAGGTGAAGGCTAGCAAAAGACTAGGAAGCGACCAACTGAGAGAGCGACAACAGTCGTAAACATGCATTAAAATTAATTCACACCGAGTACAAGCATGAGTAGGATATAATCCACCATGAACATAAATATCATGAAGGCTATGTTGATTGGATTCAACTACATGCGTGAACATGTGCCAAGTCGAGTCACTCAATGCATTTAAAGGAGGATACCATCCCATCATACCACATCATAATCATTCTAATAGCATGTTGGCACGCAAGGTAAACCATTATAACTCATAGCTAATCAAGCATGACACAAGCAACTATCATCTCTAAATGTCATTGCAAATATGTTTACTTCATAATAGCTGAATCAGGAACGATGAATCATCATATTTACAAAAACAAGAGAGGTCGAGTTCATACCAGCTTTTGTCATCCCAATAAGTACATTATATATCATCATTATGGGCTTTCACTTGCACGACCGAACGGTGTGAATGATAATAAGAGTGCACGTGCATTGGCTTAAGCTGGAATCTGCAAGCATTCAACTCAAAAGAGAAGACAGGTAATATGGGCTCTAAGTTAAATAAAAGATCATGCATATGAGAGCCACTAAGCATTTGCAATATAGTCTTCTCGACCCCCAAAGAAAGGAAAAGAAATAAAAACTATTTACACAGGAAAGCTCCCAACAAGCAAAAGAAGAATGGGAAATATTTTTGGGTTTTCTTTTTAATTATTACTACTACAAGCATAGAGAGTAGACTAACTATTTTTTTTATTTTTCTTAAGGTTTATCAAACACACAAGAAGAAAGCAGGAAAAAGAAAATAGACTAGCATGGATATTACAGTGAAAGAGTATGAGCACCGACATCTAGCAATGAGTGTGTGTGAACATGAATGTAATGTCGGTGGGAAATACGTACTCCCCCAAGCTTAGCTTTTGGCCTAAGTTGGTCTATTGCCAGGGATGGCCTGGTGGATATCTGTAGGTGAAGCTGGGGTCGTATTGTGACGAACAAGACTCTGACTGCCACTGGCTGGCAGCCTCCTCTGGATCCCAAGAATAAACAGATAGTCATGGAGGCTCATATTGCGGCACCGGCTCCGGGGCTGGTGCAGGGTTCAGATAGGCTTGAACGACCGACCACGGAACGATGTGAGGTTCTGCAGACAAGTAAAACAAAGAAGGAGCATGCAAAGTAATAGTCTCAGGGTGCTTTTATCAAAGTACAATTTATATTTGAGCTCCCCATCGTGACCCTTAACAAGAAAGTCATGCGCTATCATACTCCTATAATCTAAATAAGCACGGGCAACACTGTTTCTTCTTTCTCTTCATGCCTAATAGGTATTTCAAAATGTTCAGCTAGGCGTGAAGCATAAATGCCTCCAAAGATGGGGCCCTTAGTACGGTTCATAATCAACCGTCTAGCAACAATTCCACCCATACTAACAGAGTTATTGCGGTATAAACCATGGAGCAAAATAATAATATCAAGAATACTAAGGTTCCCACAGTTCCCACGACCAATCAAGCAATGACTAGCAAATAAGGCAAAGTAGCGTAAAATGGGGAAATGTATGCTAGTAATTCTTGCATCAGAAACCTTCCTGGTTTCTCCCACAGTGATGGTGTCAATAAAAGCTTCTACTTCATTACGGTGTGGTTCATCTAAAGAACCCTCGAAAGGTATTTTGCAAACCTCGCAAAATGCAGCTAATGTCATCTCCCTAGCAACATCATATAAATGGAACTCTACTGTTGGAGGTGATTTCTTAGGGAAAAAGTAGAAGTTCTGCACAAAAGTATTTGTGAGTAAGAGATACTGATGACATTGGTCGCGGAGGAAGTTGGTGAGGCCGACGTTCTCAATTAATAGATAGAAATCCTCATAAATCCCGGCGCTCCTCAAGAAGTCATCGGAAGGCCATTCACACGGCCGGACCTCCGCGATACGAGGCAGATTAAATTTGGGCTTCTGTTCTTCTTCCTTTTGTTTCTCCTTAGAGCTTCGGCTTGACGAGCCCCTCAAAAGCCTCTTCATTATTTCTGAAACAATCTGAAATTTTTAGTAACTTCAAATAAAAGTGAACCAACTTCAATAAAACTGATAGCAACTACTCATACAAGTGCCTAGAGCATATATCAAGCATTAGAACTACTTGGAACCATATAAATTTGACATGCAAGCTCAAGAACATGGTCACCTATGCAGCACAAATTTGCAATGAATAAAGCACTAGAACAAAAACTAATTGGACCAATGGAGGAGTCACATACCAAGGAACAATCTCCCCAAGCAGTTTTGCGAGAGGTGCTTTGAGCAAGGAGATCGAAAATCACAGCAACGGGGGCTGGAACTCGTGCTTGAGTTGGTTTTTCGTGTTTGTGTGAGACAAAGGAAGAAGATGGGTGCAGGGATAAGTGGAGGAGGGCCACCATGGGCCCACGAGGCAGGGGGGCACGCCCAGGGGGGTAGGGCGCGCCCTCCACCCTCGTGGCCAGGTGGCAGCTCCCCCCGCGGTAATTTTTGCACTTAAAATCCTCAAATATTCCCGAAAAAATCATATTAAATTGGCATGGCATTCTGAGGACTTTTATTTTCGGGATATTTTTACATTGCACGGATAAGTCAGGAGACAGACAAAAAAAATAACTATTTTACTTTATTTCTACTAAAGAACAGAAAATATAAAGAGGGTACAGAAGGTTGTGCTTCTAGTTTCATCCATCTCATGCTCATCAAAATGAATCCACTAACAAGGTTGATCAAGTCTTGTTAACAAACTCATTCCGGTTAACATGGAACCAGAGAAATTTCGAATAACACTATGTTACCTCAACGGGGATATGGACATCCCCGATAATAAGTATATCATATTTCTTCTTGACAGTAGGGAGAGGAAATTCAAAACCTCCAAATATAATCGATGGAATTTTTCCAATAGAGTTGATACTATAAACTTGAGGTTGTTTCCTCGGAAAGTGTACCATATGCTCATTACCATTAACATGAAAAGTGACATTGCCTTTGTTGCAATCAATAACAGCCCCTGCAGTATTAAGGAAAGGTCTTCCAAGAATAATAGACATACTATCATCCTCGGGAATATCAAGAATAACAAAGTCCGTTAAAATAGTAACGTTTGCAACCACAACAGGCACATCCTCACAAATACCGACATGTATAGCAGTTGATTTATCAGCCATTTGCAAAGATATTTCAGTAGGTGTCAACTTATTCAAGTCAAGTCTACGATATAAAGAGAGAGGCATAACACTAACACCGGCTCCAAGATCACATAAAGCAGTTTTAACATAATTTCTTTTAATGGAGCATGGTATAGTAGGTACTCCTGGATCTCCAAGTTTCTTTGGTATTCCACCCTTAAAAGTATAATTAGCAAGCATGGTGGAAATTTTAGCTTCAGGTATCTTTCTTTTATTAGTAATGATATCCTTCATATACTTAGCATAAGGATTTGTTTTGAGCACATTAGTTAATCGCATACGCAAAAAGATAGGTCTAATCATTTCAGCAAAGCGCTCAAAATCCTCATAATCCTTTTTCTTGGATGGTTTCGGAGGAAAAGGCATGGGTTTCTGAACCCATGGTTCTCTTTCTTTACCATGTTTCCTAGCAACGAAGTCTCTTTTATCATAACGTTGATTCTTTGATTGTGGGTTATCAAGATCAACAACAGGTTCAACTTCTACTTCATTATCATTACTAGGTTGAGCATCAACATGAACATTATCCTTAACATTATCACTAGGTTCATGTTCATCACCTGATTGTGTTTCAGCATCAGAAATAGAGATATCATTTGGATTATCAGGTGGTTCAGCAATAGGTTCACTAGAAGTTTGCACAGTCCTATCATTTTTCTTTTTCTTCCTCTTAGAAGAACTAGGTACATCAATATTGTTTCTCTGAGAATCTTGCTCGATTCTCTTAGGGTGGCCTTCAGGATACAAAGTATCCTGAGTCATTCTACCAGTTCTAGTAGCCACTCTAACAACATAATAATTTTTCTTACTATTCATTTCATCAAGCACTTTTTTCTGAGCTTTAAGTACTTGTTCTACTTGAGTGGTAACCATAGAAGCATGTTTGCTAACAAGTTTAAGTTCACCTCTAATATCAGCCATATAATCACTCAAGCGTTTAATCATAAAGGCATCTTGTTTTAATTGTCTACCAAAATAAGCATTAAAGTCATCTTGCTTAAACATAAAGTTATCAAACTCATCCAAGCACTGACTAGCAATTTTAGTAGGAGGGACTTCAGCTTTATCATACCTATAGAGAGAATTTACCTTTACTACCTGTGTCGGGATATCCGGAGGTTCTTCAGTAAATAAGTAATTGAGATCATACACTTCTTCAACGGGCGGTAAATTAACACCATGTATTTCTTCAATAGGAGGTAAATTCTTAACATCTTCAGCTTTAATACCTTTTTCTTTCATGGATTTCTTTGCCTCTTGCATATCTTCGGGACTGAGAAATAGAAAACCTCTCTTCTTCGGAGTTGGTTTAGGAATAGGCTCAGTAATTGGCTCAGGAGTTGGCTCAGGAGGTGCCCAATTATTTTCATTTGCCAACATATTATTCAATAGAATTTCAGCGTCATCCGGTGTTCTTTCCCTGAAATGAGAACCAGCACAACTATCCAGGTAATCTCTGGAAGCATCAGTTAGTCCATTATAAAAGATATCAAATATTTCAGGTTTCTTAAGAGGATGATCAGACAAAGCATTAAGTAACTTGAGAAGCCTCTTCACATGAGTTGTGCTATCCTTGCAATGTCATTTTATTTTGCTTTGCTTGCTGTTTGTATACAATACCAAGATCTGAAATTCTTTAATGAGAGAGAGTCTTCATATGGCTACATAATTATTTAGCTACTCATTGATTTTCACTTATATCTTGTTGGAGTAGTTTGTCGTTTGCTCTAGTGCTTCACTTATATCTTCTAGAGCACGACGGTGGTTATATTTTGTAGAAATTAATGAACTCTCATGCTTCACTTACATTATTTTGAGAGTCTTAAACAACATGGTTATTTGAATGAAAACTATCATAGGAAGTGAATTGGATGCTATGATCAATTTGATACTTGATAATTGTTTTGAGATATGGAGGTAGTGATATTAAAGTCATGCTAGTTGGGTGATTATGAATTTAAAGAATACTTGTGTTGAAGTTAGCAAGTCCCGTAGCATGCACGTATGGTTAAAGTTGTGTAACAAATTTGAAACATGAAGTGTACCTGGCTTGTGCATCCTTATGAGTGGCGGTCGGGGACGAGCGATGGTCTTTTCTTACCAATCTATCCCCCTAGGAGCATGCGCATAGTGCTTGATTTTTGATGACTTCTAAATTTTTGCAATAAGTATATGAGTTCTTTTGACTAATGTTGAGTCCATGGATTATACACACTTTTACCTTTCCACCATTGCTAGCCTCTTTGGTACCATGCATTTCCCTTTCTCACCTTGAGAGTTGGTGCAAAATTCTCCGGTGCATCCAAACCCCGTGATACGATACACTCTATCACACATAAGCCTCATTATATCTTCCTCAAAACAGCCACCATACCTACCTATTTATGGCATTTCCATAGCCATGCCGAGATATATTGCCATTCAACTTCCAATCGTTCTGTTTATCATCATCATGACATACTTTACTTTTTTCATATTGCCATTGCATGATCATGTAGTTGACATTGTATTTGTGGCAAAGCCACCATGCATTATTTTTCATACATGTCACTCTTGATTCATTGCACCATCCCGATACACCGCCGGAGGCATTCATATAGAGTCATATCTTGTTCTAGTTTCGAGTTGTAATTCATATGTTGTAATCAATGAAAGTGTGATGATCATAATTATTAGAGCATTGCCCAAAAAAAGGGAAAAAAAGTAAGGCCAAAAGAAAAAAAAGGAAGGCCAAAGAAAAAAAAGAAAATAAATAAAAAGGGAAATGCTACTATCTCTTTTTCCACACTTGTGCTTCAAAGTAGCACCTTGTTCTTCATGTAGTGAGTCTCATATTTTGTGCTTCAAAGTAGCACCATGTTTTTCATATAGTGAGTCTCATAAGTTATCTTTTCATACTAGTGGGAATTTTTCATTATAGAACTTGGCTTGTATATTCCTACGATGGGCTTCCTTAAATGCCCTAGGTCTTCGTGAGCAAGCAAGTTGGATGCACACCCACTAGTTTTCTTTTGTTGAGGATTCATTTGTAGCTGTAGTGCATCCGTTGCATGGCAATCCCTACTCCTCATGTTGACATCAATTGATGGGCATCTCCATAGCCCGTTGATTATCCTCGTCAATGTGAGACTTTCTCCTTTTTTGTCTTCTCCACACAATCCCCATCATCATATTCTATTCCACCCATAGTGCTATATCCATGGCTCACGCTCATGTATTGCGTGAAGGTTGAAAAAGTTTGAGATTATTTAAGTATGAAACAATTGCTTCGCTTGACATCGGGGGTATAGAAGTTGGGAACATCTTTGTGTGACAAAAATGAAGCATAGCCTAACTATATGATTTTGTAGGGATGAACTTTCTTTTGCCATGTTATTTTGAGAAGACATGATTGCTTTGATTAGTATGCTTGAAGTATTAGTATTTCTTTTATCAATATGAACTTTTATTTTGAATCATTTCGATCTGAACATTCATGCAACAATAAAGAGAAATTACATTGAGAATCATGCTAGGTAGCATTCCACATCAAAAATTCTGTTTTTATCATTTACCTACTCGAGGACGAGCAGGAATTACGCCTGGGGATGCTTGATACGTCTCCGACGTATCTATAATTTTTGATTGTTCCATGCTATTATATTACCTGTTTTGAATGATTATGGGCTTTATTATACACTTTTATATTACTTTTGGGACTAACCTATTAACCGGAGGCCCAACCCATATTGCCGTTTTTATTGCCTGTTTCAGTATTTCGAAGAAAAGGGATATCAAACGGAGTCCAAACGGAATGAAACCTTCGGCAACGTGATTTTTTGGAAGATTATCATCCTGGAGACTTGGAGTTCACGTCGGAAGATCCTCGAGGAGGCCAGGAGATAGCCCCCCCCTACTGGGCGCGCCCCTGTCTCGTGGACCCCTCGTGCACCCCCCGGCCAACTTCTTTCGCCTATATAAGCCTACGTACCCTAAAACCATCGAATATCAAGATATATCAGGAGTTCCGCCGCCGCAAGCCTCTGTAGCCACCAAAAACCTCTCGGGAGCCCATTCCGGCACCCTGCCGGAGGGGGGATCCCATCACCGGTGGCCATCTTCATCATCCCGGCGCACAAGGAGGTAGTAGTTCACCCTCGGGGTTGAGGGTATGTACCAATAGCTATGTGTTTGATCTCTCTCTCTCTCTCTCGTGTTCTCTCTCGTGTTCCCTCTATGGCACGATTTTGATGTATCCCGAGCTTTGCTATTGTAGTTGGATCTTATGATGTTTCTCCCCTCTACTCTCTAGAGATGAATTGAGTTTCCCCTTTGAAGTTATCTTATCGGATTGAGTCTTTTATGAGAACACTTGATGTATGTCTTGCCGTGCTTATCTGTGGTGACAATGGGATATCATGTGCCACTTGATGTATGTTTTGGTGACCAACTTGCGGGTTCTGCCCATGAACCTATGCATAGGGGTTGGCACACGTTCTTGAATCTCCGGTAGAAACTTTGGGGCACTCTTTGAAATACTTTGTGTTGGTTGGATGAATCTGAGATTGTGTGATGCATATCATATAATCATACCCACGGGTACTTGAGGTGACAATGGAGTATCTAGGTGACATTAGGGTTTTGGTTGATTTGTGTCTTAAGGTGTTATTCTAGTACGAACTCTTTAATAGATCGATCCGAAAGAATAACTTTGAGGTGGTTTCGTACCCTACCATAATCTCTTCGTTTGTTCTCCGCTATTAGTGGCTTTGGAGTGACTCTTTGTTGCATGTTGAGGGATTGTTATATGATCTATCTATGTTATTATTGTTGAGAGAACTTGCACTAGTGAAAGTATGAACCCTAGGCCTTGTTTCCTATCATTGCAATACCGTTTACGCTCACTTTTATCACTTGTTACCTTGCTGTTTTTATAATTTCAGATTACAAATACCTTTATCTACTATCCATATTGCACTTGTATCACCATCTCTTCGCTGAACTAGTGCACCTATACAATTTACCATTGTACTGGGTGTGTTGGGGACACAAGAGACTCTTTGTTATTTGGTTGTAGGGTTGTTTGAGAGAGACCATCTTCATCCTACGCCTCCTACGGATTGATAAACCTTAGGTCATCCACTTGAGGGAAATTTGCTACTGTCCTACAAACCTATGCACTTGCAGGCCCAACAACATCTACAAGAAGAAGGTTGTGTAGTAGACATCATGCATTGGTTTGTCAAGAGCTCAAGGACAGAATACGAAGCAAATTTCGAGTCCCCTTCAATCCTGGTCATTTATTACCGAGTAAAATGTATTGGCGGTCATCGAACTTGTCTTATACTAGCTCACTTTGATCATTGTATATGAGATATGGTGATTATACGGTCACTGGATCAGCGTATAGCTCTGTATTTGTCTGGTTGACCAGTCAAACAGTCCGCATGCACCTCATCAGCTCTTGTTCTTTATCTATCTACGTGGGCTACCTGTCAATGGAGAAAGAAATACTGTAAAAACCAAAATTATGCATGGGGAATCAAACCACGGACTCGTCGCTGCAACGCACCCTGGTCAGCCAAATGAAAATGAAATACTTCGCGTCAGACACTCACGCTCACGCTGTCAAAGAATGCTAATGCATGCACGTCGCCCTCTAAATAAAAGTCCTGCTCATGGCACAACGCAAACGACGAGCCCATCACCTGCGCGCCCCGACGATGCCTGACATTATTGTTTAAACATTTGATGGAGGCTACGCGAACGCCGAGCATGTATTCACCTGGCTCAACACCAACGGTCATACTCGGATCGCCTTGCTAATGTATATCGTCCATCACAACGACAATCTATAAAACAGCCTAGCTAGAGAGGGTACTATGGTAGTATGGTACGGAGTATGTTCTATCGTGAGCGGCCGATCTTAGTGCCACTGCACACCGAAACCCCTTCCATCGCTACCGCATGCTTCCCGCCAGAAATGGTCACCGTCTCTCCAGAATGTCAATGCCGCATTCACCGGACTTAACTATAGGTGCAATTGGTGTGTCACTGACATGCGGGCCAGATGCCCGTTGGGCCTACATGTCAGTAACCCAGCGCATCTGCAGTTAAGTCACCGAAGCAGCATCCGCATTCACGCCCGATGAACCTACTCCGGCGCCAGTTGTCCATCCGTCTGCCGCGGCTCATTGCCATTCACCCGCTATATTAACTTGAGCCCCAGCTCCCAGCCATAGCCAAAGACCCACACTTATTCTCCTCCGATCCCTTCCTTCTGTTGGCACCACTCCAACCATGGCCTCCTAGCGCTCCGAAGCTCTCTTGGACATACTGTCGCAGGAGCAGATGAGGGACATCAGCAGCTCCGCTCCGGGCACGCTCCAAAGCTCTCTTCGACGACTATCACAGGAGCAAACGAAGGATATCGCCGGCACCCCCCGGCCTCCCTCCGCCGCCACGACCACGAAGCCAGCGCGCGTGTGCGGGTGCAACCGACAGCGAGGAAGATTAGTACACGGTAGGTCGCCGCCGTTCTGGTCCCGGGAAGGCCACCGCTACTCCACTCAGTTGACGCCAAGCTTGGTGGGGTAAACATCGACGGCTGATTAGCCGCTTGACGGTGACGTGGAGGCGGAAATCTTCAGAACCTTATGCTCCGGAGGAGGAGGTTATCGAGGCGGATGAGGAGGAGGCAAAGGCAATGGCCGACTTTCTCGGGTTCATGGCCGGACATGGTGGTCCTGCGCCGACGATCGTTTAGATTAGGTTTATAGTAGGTTTTAGTACGGTTTGTGCGAAATATGTAATGAATTTCGTCTAGTTTGTAGGAAAAGTTTTCGAAATGTAGTGAATTTCATCCGGTTAATTTGAAATTTGCTTTGTTTGCACGAATTTCGTCCGGTTAGTTCATATAGATGCCGGTGTAAATTTGTGGGCCAACGCTGGAGATGCCCTAACTATCATGCTATAATCGCTAATAGTCCTCAATTTTTATCTTGCTTACATAAAAATGGAGCAAGTGGACGTCACTGTAGCACGTCATATCACTCGAACTAGCCCGCCTAACGAGCGGGAAAGCACTGCCCTCGTCATTTATCGATCGATCGCGTGAAAATGTTACACTTTGCAAGTTCTAAAGGAAAAGGCGGCACACTTACGACTCGTACGTGTCGCACCCCCGACAGTCCGGCTCGCACGCTGCTCACCATAGGGGACACGCGTTGTCTTGCAATTTCACTGACATGTGGGACTGTAATTGAATAAATCGGCGATAGCCGAAATCTAATCGCTCGGCAGGTGTCGGCTGAGAATAGAGAAACGGGGGAGGGAGAGGAGATCGCCCGCCCGCCGCGCACGGACTCCAAGAAATATATGGTGATAATGTGAGGTGGGCCATGCTGGAGTCCAGACCGCTTCCGGAGCCCGCTCTGACCGCCCTGGCCCCTCAAGACGCCAGCTTCCCGTCGCATGCATAGCAAGTAGTCCCCGCTTATGTGGAGGAGAGAGAGGCATTGACAAAGTCAAGGAGTAACAGTGGAGACAATAGCTTTCATAAAAAATAAACAATGAATACTCGTTGCTCGTCCTCTATAAAGGGCGTCAACCATCCTAGTCCACCTGCCATGCACAAAATTATCCTGGTCTACCCCGGTCGTATCGCAGGCCCAACCTTTCCCATTGTAAGTTGTTCGGACGAAGGAACCATCATGACTTCATTGAATTCCGCTTCTTCAAGAAAACTTACTGTACTCGCAATACTGCTACCACACGCGAAGACTGGACGGCACTGTACCACGTCAAATCACTGAAACCCACTAGGCCAAACTAGCCCGCCTAGGTCATCTATTTTGGAATGGAGGGAGTACGTCTCTGCACTGCTATGATTTTGTGTTGCACGTTCTCTGTACTTTTGCTACGATTTTCCTACCCTCTGAACCAAATGAGTCCTGAATGTATCCGTGTCGACTATTGTCTGATCGATCGCTAAGCCTACAATTCTAGGAGCTAGGGATATTGGTCGGTCGACGAGGGATAAGTATAAGCGTACCATGAGCTCATCAGCCCCAACGTTTCTCTTCGGTGAGTGTTTTGCAAGTACTATAGCTCGCACAGTAGCTAGCCTACTAACACCAAGAATCATCAAACAAGCCCTGCTGATAAGATAAACAGTTCAAACTTACATCTAAGCATGCCATATATTACATCAAAAGCTGGTGAGGATACATCTGTTTCCATAACTCAGAGAGGGTTCGCATGATTCATCGCATGATTCACTATCAAACAAAAGTAGCAAGATCTGCCCACACAAGACAGTGCACAAGCCCTAAGATGGTTTGATAAGATGCATCGTTCTGGTAACTAAACACAGGGCAATGCAAACTACCCTGAAGGATTCGCGCGACCAACTATTTCTTGTCATCGATCTCTCGGGCAATGACCACAGCATGGACAACGGCATGGGAATCGATTTTTGGGGCGATGTCCACAGGACTGACCGTGACATCGGAATCGATCTCTGGGGCGATGTCCACAGGATGGACAGCGACATCGGAATTGATCTCCGGTGCGATGCCAACAGGACGGGTCACGACATCGGAATCATCAAGGACGTCCACCGACACCTGCACAACCCTAACATATTAGCAAGAACATTGCAAATAATCGAAAACCACAACTATGGTAATAAGCCATTATTTTTTACCTTATACAGCTCACCGGGGGATCTCATCCCTCTGGGGGCCATCTCCTCGTCCTCGATGGGGGCCATCACCTTGCCAGGGGAATACTACTTCTCAACGGCGACTATCTCCTCAAACTCGGTCTTGAGCCTCACATAGGTGGTAATCAGAGTTCCTGGGGTAGGCACGGTGGAGCCCTTGTTGTTCTTCCAACTTTCTTTGAGGAGCTCGTCCGCCAACGTCCTCAACTCTTTGGCCAGTGCTTGTTTCTTGGAGTTCTTCGTCTCCATGGGTTCGCCCGCCAACATGGTCAACTCGTTGGTCGGTGCTCGCTTCCTGGAGATCACTATCTCCAGTGGGTTGTCCATCGGCAACTCTTTGCCTACTGCTCCAGGATCCATCAATGAACTGACAAACAAAAAGCAATCGAAAGGAAACCACAATCGCAATGAAAACGGGAAAAGAATAGGATGTCAGAATCGGTCGGTGCTTCACAAAAAGAAGATTCTTGGAATGAAAATATAGCAGCATAACTGATTCGCCCACCTTTCCTTCGTAGGTACAGAAGAAAAATGGCAGAAGTGAGTAGCCTAGAGTGAGGTTTTCTTCAAGAAAGGGAAGAAAGGGCTTGACCAAGAATTCCAGTGAAATGATGGTTGCTTCGTCCAGTCCAGCTTGGAGGCCACCTCACCACTGCTGGTAAAGGTGTGGGTTTTGTGATATGACGGGTCATGACGGCCACACCGAGGTGACAGGTGAGTCTCGACTGTAGCACCTCGCTGTGATTTGGTGGATGGCACATGGGCCCAGATGCTTTGAAATGTCCCGCATGTAGATAGAGCGGCTAGTCATATAGGAGTGCTCAATATTGTGCACCGTGACCAAGGCAGAGAGGAAAACGAGAGAACTACGTAATTAATGCATGAGTTTAATTAGGGTAGTTTTGTAAAGTAGTACGAGATACTACCTCCGTCTAGATGAATAAGTCATTCACGTAGTTCTAAGTCATCGATTTGAGGAATTAAATATGCGTTATATGTCATGAAAAGTATATCACTAGATTTCTACATGGATGTAGTTTCTAAATATATATTTTTGTCACATATAATACATATTTAGATAGTTAAATCGTCAACCTAGAACTATGTGAATGACTTATTCACCTAGATGGAGGTAGTACATTCCTCCAATCGCAGAATGCCTTGGTTCATGAGATTTGAGATTTGAGCCCTATAAACCGGAAGGGAGGGAGTACTGCACGGCTGCACGCGGTGTAGTCTAGTCACTTGTTGAAATCTCTAGAAAGGCAAATACTCCTTTCTGGTTTACAGGGCTATACTACTCCCTCCGTCTAGGTGTGTAAGTCATCTTACGAAAACCAAATAGTCCCAAAACACTTAGGCGTGGTGCGTTAACTTCTACCTTGTTTCTTGTTTCTTGACATATCAACCAATAAGAGATGAGAGGTGTGCATGCTTTTAATGACTTGCAATGGCTAGTTCATTGCAAGCAATGCTATTAATTAGCAAATAAACATTGATGACCCCAGGAGGAAACGGTGCTAAGCACGTGGACCTATGCAGAATGAGTATCAACCAATGGATGATGGAGTTTAATTGTTAAACAATAGCAATTTTGTCTCATGCAAGAGCGCCTGGCTACTATATGCGTGCTCCAAGGCACCGCACCACGCGAGCGTTCGCAACTGCCACGTTCGGGTTGCGCTTGGCTCTTCGCCTCTTCGAGAAGACGAACAATGATGTTACTCCTACTTCTACAATATCGAATCCACTGCTGCATGTCTGTCCACCTCGTGCGGGAGGGATAGCGTGTAGCGAAAGCTTCTACTTACTGCTCCTGTCTTTGCGTCTATGACTGGTGGGCCCAACAGGTGGTTGGCCCTCCTGTCATGCAGCCAAAGGCAGGTACAGTTAAGGCACCGGAGCTTAGTCCGCGAGGGAGAGAGCGTTGTAGTAATCAAATTTCTCGGTCTTGTACAAGTTGACGCGACACATCAAAGCACTGCACTCGATATAAGGCTGGTCATAGTGGGGAGTAACTTAGACTAGCAACATGCATATGTTACTAGTCTATGTTACTTATCTCTATAGTGCATAGTATCATAGATTAGTATCATAGGTGGTCTCATTTATTGACATGCATGACACATAGTAGCATCACATTTATTTTGTTACGGTATCTACCTATGTTACTATAACCATCTCTCTCTTCTTTAATTGCCTGCCACATAAGCATGTTTGCGAGTCCCAAGTGCATGATACTACTTATGTTACCCCCACTATGGCCAGCCTAAGTCTTTTTACACATTCCAAATGGACTACTTCGTATGTAGACATATTCTGCTTCGTATGTAGTCACTTGTTGCAATCTCTAAAAAGACTTATATTTGGAAACGGAGGGAGTACAACGCATGCATGCATGCCGCGACTTTCCTTTTGATACTTGCATGTGTTGATTTGATGCACCTTGCCAAATTTTGACTATAAATTTAACTAACCAAATTTTGATGCATGTCACAAAAAATTACGGGGCTGTTTGGATAGTGACTATGTTTGTCTTATGTTGCTACATTATTTTTCCCACACTTGCCACACTTGCCTAACCTGAGTTGCTCAAATTGTTAGACACACTTTGGCTTGCCTAAGGGAATCTTGCCACAATTTTTGTGTCTATGACACATTATTTTTGTGTCTATGACACGTGGAGTAGAAAATATAAATAATAATGCATGTTGGGGAAACCCACGTTTCCGCTAATTTTAGCCGTGGGCTTGTTCACAATTTTTACGAGGGGGTGGTTGTTCATTTAATGGAAGAACTTGTAGTACTAGACTTGAACGATACAAAGTGCGACCTGGCACACCGTAACGCCACTTGGAACAAGCGGGTAGCTATCTCAAAAAACAATCAACAACTAAAAAAACCGCGACCTGGCATGTAGTAGTATGCAATTTTAAACGATTGTTTTGATGGAGTGAAAAAGGAGAACTACCCCACTACGTATATATAGGCCGGAGCCTCCGCGCTTGCTTGCTAGGGTTGCTCTATTCACACACTCTCATCCTCTCCAGATCTAAAAAAGATAGGGGTAGTAGCACTGTCTTTCTCCCTTCAAAAAACACTGGCTTTCCATTCTACCGCTGTTTACAGATCCGGACGTATCCCCCTCCGCCGGTGAAGGGGAGGAGGGGCAGCGTTTAGGCCGTCATCGACAGCGAGGGAGGAGACCCACTGCTGGCCGCACCGTTATCTCTGGCCGAGCACCGGTGTGGGACGTCCTCTGATCCCTTCGTCATTTCCCGTGGGCGGATCCGGCCTCCCGCCGCCCACCTATCCACATCCCGACAACCTTCAGGTATATCTTCGTTCGAAACCTCCTTAGCTCTACCTCCCCAGCTTGCTATGTCGCTGCATGTGCATCATTTTCTACCTCTGAGCCCCTCTCGATCGGATGGTCCAACGTCACCTAGTATTTATTTTCTTCTATTGTTAGAGGTAAAGCTACTTCATGGAGTTGAATCTTGTACTCCCTCCGTCCTAAAATACTTTTCATTGAAATGGATGTATCTAGATGTATTTTAGTTCTAGACACATCCATTTGATGAAAAGTAATTCCGGACGGAGGGAGTACTTGGTTCAAACAAGAAATAAAGTGGGGGTGGGGGAATTTAGTATGTACATCGGACTTGGTACAAACAGGAAGGAAAGGGGGTGAAAGTAGTACAGACTGGTCATCCAGCCGGTATCTTGGTCGAAAAGGGAAATATAGGGGTAACGCTGTACACAGTGGTATGACCAGGACTAGATTTGCTATCCACACATAGGAGTAGGTGGCTAGAGTGAACAAAAATAGGACCAACCCAGATATGTTTCTTGGATGTTTGTTTCTCGGGGGAACAAACTATGAATCACCACTTTATGCCCCTGTTTACGTATATGGCGCTGGACTGCTGGTGCATCCACTGTCCCATGCCCTTATACCAAATATTTAGCTGTTCTTAATCTAATGTCCCTGGTAAAAATGAAGCCATGCCACTGTTATAAGCCACGACAAGTTTAGACAAATGTTTTTGCATGTAATTGTTTGAGACTCTGACTGTTTCCTCTGTACCTTTTTGTGCAAACAGGGATATCCAATTCATCTGGTTGCTGTTGTGACCTTTTGGTGCACTACACAAAACTCTTCTTAAAAGAAATGACTTTTGTGCTGTTTAACTGGAATGTCAGAATGGAACAGTTGGTTCATTTCGGTGGAACTACACAAAGGGAGATATGTGTTCCAATCCTCATCATCCATATTGGGGCGCCATAACCTTCCTTTAGGTAAGAATGATATTTAATGCATGTGCTCATCTCTATTTTCCGACTGCCATGAGAAAATAATGCTATTTTTTACTAGTACACTTGTACTCTCTCACTAACAAAACCAATTCTGAACTAGAAGGCCAATCATGTACTTGGTTTCACCAGCTGGTGAGGAGAAAGAGAAACAGAGCATGAAGAGGAAGAAGAAGAAGAAGGAGGAGGAGGAAATGAAGAAGATCACACGATGGTACCGTCCTATGTTATCCTGACATCTTGCTAGTGGTGTTGTATTGCTGTGTTGCTACTAGTCTTAATTTACTTGGAAGACTAGCAAGATGCTCGTTCATTGCACGTAACATCGAGATGCACTTAACAACAAGATCACCAAATCTGTTTTTGTAAGAGTATAAGAGTAATAGATAATAGAGTAGAGAGAGATAGAGAAATGCAGCATAGTAGTACTTGGCTTAACAACACATCAAACTAATTAACCGGATTATCGATACATGTGTGACCCAGCTCTACACGATCAACAGTGCCAAGTTGATCTTGCTGAAGCCGAGGCCTCAGTCGAGGCCATTCAAGGGCTCCAGCAATGTCTCCCTTACATGTGAGACGATCCTCCAGGGAGCCCTTCCACTTCTGTCGTCTCTCCTGCAAGGTCACTTAATTAATCAGGAGTACTTAAGTAGCACTAATTTATTGCTGCCTAATTTTCCCGTCAGAGTTAAACAAATCTTTAGTAGCACCCTATGCTGAAATGTATGTGTATATATGTATCTGGAGGTGAATCATCTGGTGGAGCAGGGAGGGAATCTTGGTAGTGTCATGACATAATAATGCTATTGTCTTTCTATCCTTTCTCACTAAGCTAATGAAGGTTTCACCTTTTTCCTACTTGTGCAAACAGGGATCATGTTGTGCCAATCGTACATTTTAGTGGAACTGCACTAGAGAATACAATGAACTGTATCCCAGCCACTGCTTTAACTCTGCTAGAAGTTCTTGATAATCTTTCGATATAATCTCACCACTGGTAAACAACAATTATTTCAACCATACATTTGAAGTGCACAAAAATATATACCATTGAGTGATTCCAGTGAGTGCTTTATCATCTCTTCTGGAATTACTTGAATAAGCATAGTTTGCTCAGGTTGGTACCAGCCTAAGGCCTTCAGCCATATTAGTTTGTTGTACCTATATATGTATTGTGCTACTGTGTTGCTACTGTCATGAGAAACTCCTTTATCTTTGCACGTTAAAGTTTTGCAACCTATGATACATGGCAATGTTTTGAGTGTTGAGCTAATTGGCACTGATTAAATAAACTAATACCTCTCTTTAAGCAAGACTACTATGTTGCTAACTTTAACTATTAAGATAATGAGGGTGCTTCTGTTTGTTAGTGTATGTTTCATCAACTAGTCCCACTATTACAGTAATCTCACTCTCTCAATATATGTGCCAACAGGGATGCTCGATTTTGGTGGAATTACACAAAAACTTTGGGTGCTTCATTGCCTCGACCGCTTCCTTCCCTTCATGTCAGTCGCTTTGTCTCGGCTTGCTTGCTTGCTTCGTTTCCTGTCAGTCGCTTATCTCGACTTCCAGTGAGAGGAAATAGTAATTGATATGCTACCTCACACAGGTTGGTACTGGGCTTTATCCTGATTATTGTGCTTGTCATGTATTGGTAATTTGGTATTGTGCTACTATTTGCCGATTTTATAAAGGAGTAACTTGGAGCCTGAACTCACAGGCAAATCATTGCATTGGGTGATTTAAGTAGAACTGCACAAAATGATCAGATGGACATATACTTATGTTGGGGAACGTAGCAGAAATTCAAAATTTTCCTACGAGTCACCAAGATCTATCTATGGAGAGACTAGCAACAAGGGGAAGGAGAGTGCATCTACATACCCTTGTAGATCGCTAAGCGGAAGCGTTCAAGAGAACGGGGTTGAAGGAGTCGTACTCGTCGTGATCCAAATCACCGGAGATCCTAGTGCCGAACGGACGGCACCTCCGCGTTCAACACACATGCAGCCCGGTGACGTCTCCCATGCCTTGATCCAGCAAGGAGAGAGGGAGAGGTTGGGGAAGACTCCGTCCAACAGCAGCACAACGACATGGTGGTGATGGAGGAGCGTGGCAATCCTGCAGTGCTTCGCCAAGCACCGCGGGAGAGGAGGAGGACTTGGGAGAGGGGGAGGGCTGCGCCAGAACTTGGGTAAAGCTCCCATGCGCCTCCCCACTATATATAGGGGTGGAGGGGGCTGGTTTCTTGCCCTCCAAGTCCATTGGGGCGTTGTCAAAGGTGGGAGGAAAGAAATCCCATCATTTCCTTCCCCACCGATTGTTATCCCCCCTTTTTAGGGATGTTGATCTTATCCCTTCGGGATATGATCTTATTCCTTCTAAGGGGGGATCTTGGTGCGCCTTGACCAGGGGTGTGGGGCCTTTCCCTCACTACCCACGTTCATGTGGGTCCCCCCATGCAGGTGGGCCCCACTCTGGAACCTTCTAGAACCTTCCCGGTACAATACCGAAAAATCCTGAACATTTTCCGGTGGCCAAAGTAGGACTTCCCATATATAAATCTTTACCTCCGGACCATTCCGGAACTCCTTGTGACGTCAGGGATCTCATCCGGGACTCCGAACAACATTCTGTAACCACATACAAACTTCCTTTATAACCCTAGCATCATCAAACCTTAAGTGTGTAGACCCTACGGGTTCGGGAGACACGTAGACATGACCGAGACAACTCTCCGTCCAATAACCAACAACGGGATATGGATACCCATGTTGGCTCCCACATGTTCCACGATGATCTCATCAGATGAACCACAATGTCAAGGACTCAATCAATCCCATATACAATTCCCTTGGTCCAGCGGTATTATACTTGCCTGAGATTCGATCGTCAGTATGCCGATATCTTGTTCAATCTCGTTACCGACAAGTCTCTTTACTCATTCCGTAACACATCATCCCGTGATCAACCCCTTGGTCACATTGTGCACATTATGATGATGTCCTACCGAGTGGGCCCAGAGATACCTCTCCGTCACACGGAGTGACAAATCCCAGTCTCGATTCATGCCAACCCAACAGACACTTTCGGAGATACCCGTAGTGTACCTTTATAGCCACCCAGTTACATTGTGACATTTGGTACACCCAAAGCATTCCTACGGTATCCGGGAGTTGCACAATCTCATGGTCTAAGGAAATGATACTTGACATTAGAAAAGCTTTAGCATACGAACTACACGATCTTTGTGCGAGGCTTAGGGTTGGGTCTTGTCCATCACATCATTCTCCTAATGATGTGATCCCGTTATCAACGACATCCAATGTCCATGGTCAGGAAACCGTAACCATCTATTGTCAACGAGCTAGTCAATTAGAGGCTTACTAGGGATATGGTGTTGTCTATGTATCCACACATGTATCTGAGTTTCCTATCAATACAATTATAGCATGGATAATTAACAATTATCATGAACAAGGAAATATAATAATAATAACTAATTTATTATTGCCTCTAGGGCATATTTCCAACAGTCTACCACTTGCACTAGAGTCAATAATCTAGTTCACATCGCCATGTGATTAACACTCACAGGTCACATTGCCATGTGACCAACATCCAAAGAGTTTACTAGTGTCATTAAACTAGTTCACATCATCATGTGATTAAGACTCAATGAGTTCTGGGGTTTGATCATGTTTTGCTTGTGAGAGAGGTTTTAGTCAATGGGTCTGCAACATTCAGATCCGTATGTACTTCACAAATCTCTAGGTCATATTATAAATGCTGCTTCCATGATCCACTTGGAGCTATTCCAAATGGTTGTTCCACTATACGTATCCGGTTTGCTACTCAGAGTCATTCAGATAGGTGTTAAAGCTTGCATCGACGTAACCCTTTACGTCAAACTCTTTATCACCTCCATAATCGAGAAACATATCCTTATTCCTCTAAGGATAATTTTGACCGCTATCTAGTGATTCACTCCTTGATCACCTTTGTACCCTCTTGCCAGATATGTAGCAAGGCACACATTAGGTGCGGTACACAGCATAGCATACTGTAGAGCCTACGTCTAAAGCATAGGGGACGACCTTCGTCCTTTCTCTCTTTTTTGTCGTGGTCGAGCTTTAAGTCTTAACTTCATACCTTACATCTCAGGCAAGACCTCCATCTTGAACACCTTCAAGATCATGTCGATGTATATGCTCATTTGAAAGTACCATTAAGCATTTTTTTTATCTATCCTCATAGATCTTGATGCTCAATGTTCAAGTAGCTTAATCCAGGTTTTCTAATTGAAAAACACTTTTCAAATAACCCTATATGGTTTCTAGAAATTCTACATCATTTCTGATCAACAATATGTCAACAACATATACTCATCAGAAATTCTATAGTGCTCCCACTCACTTCTTTGGAAATACAAGTTTCTCATAAACTTTGCATAAACCCAAAATCTTTGATCATCTTATCAAAGTGCATATTCCAACTCCGAGAGGCTTACTCCAGTCCATGGAAGGATCGCTGGAGCTAGCATACCTTTTAGCATCCTTAGGATCAACAAAACTTTTATGATTGTATCACATACAACCTTTCCTTACGAAAACTGGTAAGGAAACTCGTCTTGACATCCATCTGCCAGATTTCATAAATGCAGCTAATGCTAACATGATTCCGACGGACTTAAGCATCGCTACGGATGAGAAAATCTCATTGTAGTCAACTCCTTGAACTTGTGAAAAACTCTTTGCCACAAGTCGAGCTTCATAGACGGTGAAATTACCATCCACGTCCGTCTTCTTCTTAAAGATCCATTCATCTCAATAGCTTGCCGATCATCGGGCAAGTCCACCAAAGTCCATGCTTTGTTCTGATACATGGATCCTATCTCGAATTTCATGGCTTCTAACCATTTGTCGGAATTTGGGCCCACCATTGCTTCTCCATAGCTCCTAGGTTCATTGTTGTCTAGCAACATGACCTTCAAGACAGGATTACTGTACCACTCTGAAGTAGTACGCATCCTTGCCACCCTACGAGGTATAGTAGTGACTGGATCCAAAACTATAAGTTTCTACTTCAATTGGTGTAGGCGCCACAGGAACAACTTCCTGTGCCCTGCTACACACTAGTTGAAGTGATGGTTCAATAACCTCATCAAGTCTCCACCATCCTCCCACTCAATTCTCGAGACAAACTTTTCCTCGAGAAAGGACCCGATTCAAGAAACAATCCCTATTGCTTTCGGATCTGAATTAGGAGGTATACCCAACTATTTTGGGTGTCCTATGAAGATGCATTTTATCCGCTTTGGGTTCGAGCTTATCAACCTAAAACTTTTTCACATAAGCGTCGCAACCCCAAACTTTTAAGAAACGAAAACTTAGGTTTCTCCAAACCATAGTTCAAACGGTGTCGTCTCAACGGAATTACGTGGTGCCCTATTAAAGTGAGTGCGGTTGTCTCGAATACCTAACCCATGAACGATAGTTGTAATTCGATAAGAGACATCATGGTACGCACCATATCCAATAGGGTGCAACTATGATGTTCGGACACACCATCACACTATGTGTTCCAGGCGGTATTAATTGTGAAACAATTTCCACAATGTCTTAATTGCGTGCCAAAACTCGTAACTCAGATACTCATCTCTATGACCATATCATAGACATTTTATCCTCTTGTCACAATGATCTTCATTTTGAAATTACTTGAACCATTCAATAATTCAGACTTGTGTTTCATCAAGTAAATATACTCAACATCTACTCGAATCATCTGTGATGTAAGAACATAATGATATTCACTGCATGCCTCAGCACTCATTGGACCACACACATCAAAATCTGTTACTTCCAACAAGTTGCTATCTTGTTTCATCTTACTGAAAACGAGGCTTTTTCAGTCATCTTGCCCATGTGGTATAATTTGCGTATCTCAAGTGATTCAAAATCAAGTGAGTCCAAACGATCCATCTGCATGGAGTTTCTTCATGCGTATACACCAATAGACATGGTTCGCATGTATCAAACTTTTCAAAAACGAGTGAGTCCAAAGATCCATCAACATGGAGCTTCTTCATGCGTTTTATACCAATATGACTTACATGGCAGTGCCACAAGTAAGTGGTACTATCATTACTATCTTATATTTTTGGCATGAAAATGTGTATCACTATGATCGAGATTCAATAAACCATTCTTTTAGGTGCAAGACCATTGAAGGTATTATTCAAATAAATAGAGTAACCATTATTCTCCTTTAAATGAATAACCGTATTGCGATAGACATAATCCAATCATGTCTATGCTCAACGCAAACACCAAATGACAATTATTCAGGTTTAATACTAATCTTGATGGTAGAGAGAGCGTGCGATGTTTGATCACACTAAACTTGGAAACACTTCCAACACATATCGTAAGCTCACCTTTAGCTAGTCTCCGTTTATTCCATGGCTCTTTTATTTCGAGTTACTAACACTTAGCAACCGAACCGGTATCTTAATACCCTGGTGCTACTAGGAGTACTAGTAAAGTACACATTAACATAATGTATATCCAATATACTTCTATCGACCTTGCCAGCCTTCTCATCTACCACGTATCTAGGGTAATTCTGCTCCAGTGGCTGTTTCCCTTATTATAGAAGCACTTAGTCTCGGGTTTGGGTTCAACCTTGGGTTTCTTCACTAGAGCAGCAGCTGATTTGCCATTTCATGAAGTATCCCTTCTTTCCCTTGCCCTTCTTGAAACTAGTGGTTTCACCAACCATCAACAATTGATGCTCCTTCTTGATTTCTACTTTTGCGATGTCAAACATCGCAAATACCTCAAGGATCGTCATATCTATCCCTGATATGTTATAGTTCATCATGAAGCTCTAGTAGCTTGGTGGCAATGACTTTGGAGAAACATCACTATCTCGTCTGGAAGATCAACTCCCACTTGATTAAAGTGATTGTTGTACTCAGACAATCTAAGCAGAAGCTCAACGATTGAGCTTTTGTCCCTTAGTTTGCCGGCCAAGAAAATTGTCGGAGGTCTCATACCTTTTGACGTGGGCATGGGCCTGAAATCCCAATTTCATCCCTTGAAACATCTCATATGTTCCGCGACGTTTCGAAAACGTCTTTGGTGCCTCTACTCTAAACCATTTAACTGAACTATCATGTAGTTATCAAAACGTGTATGTCAGATGTTCGCAACATCCACAGACTATGTTCGAGGTCCAGCACACCGAGCGGTGCATTAAGGACATAAGCCTTCTACGAAGCAACGAGGACAATCCTTAGTTCACGGACCCAGTCCGCACAATTGCTACTATCAACTTTCAACTATATTTTCTCTAGGAACATATCCAAACAGTGGAACTAAAGCGCGAGCTTACGACATAATTTGCAAAAACCTTTTGACTATGTTCAGGATAATTAAGTTCATCTAATGAACTCCCACTCGGATAGACATCCTGTGACACTCCAAAATTTTTATTTGGTTTTTATCAAAAACTTTGTGGTTTTTGAGGAGAGGCTATTTTAAAAAATTTCTTTTTCAGAAAAACCTTCCACTTAAAAACTTCCTTTGCTTTGGCAAGGATTTTATTTTTTTCAAACTTTGGTGTTTGATCTTTTGAAACTTCTTCTCTGTTGGTTCTCTCTCAAATTCTTTTTTTTGGAGTTTAATTTGTTTTATTTTAAAAATGAAGCTCTATGAAAATTTGGGGATTTTCATATCTTGGAACCATACTTGACTTGGAATTTTTGCCCATGTGGTAAAACCCCTCCAAAACCTCCCCTACACCTTGTGATCAACCTAAGTTCTCTGTCCCAACTAGTCCAAACAAGTTTTGGATTTTATTCTAATTTTTTTCCTCTCAAATCATTTCTGAAAATTATTTGGAGCCTGAGTGATTTTCAAAGCAAGTACCCTATTGCATTTGAGTTTTGACCTCAAACCAACTCTCCTGGATAGTCCTTTGTACCCACAACTCAGAACCATCTTGATCCACTCCTCCTCTTTTCAAAATTTTCAAAATTCAGTCTCTGCAAGTTTGGACCAGATTTGCCAAATTTGATGAAATTCATATCTAAATTGCTCCAAAAATTCCACCAAAATTCAGGCAACCTATTTGAGCAATGAGAAGCCACTCCACCAAAAATCAGCTCAAGGAAAAATCCCTAGATGACAAAAGCATTCTGTCGAACACCTGAGCTGCACTGTTCTTTGCACTTTCAGTAAAATTCAGATTTACAGTGTCATTTTCTTCAGAGATCAGTCACAAGTGGCACGTTCCTCGCAGCCCCTCCCTCTTGTCCGGAGCTTCACACGCGTGCGTGGAGCCTTCCTGGCGTCGCGGGCGCGCTGGCCCGCCCTCGCCGGCGTCTTCTATGGCGTCGGGACCTCCCGTGGCGGCCGACAGAAGGCACACCACGGCAGAACGCCGTTCAGCGCCGCCCAAAGCCCCTTGGCTCTCCGCGTGTCCCTGCCGTGCCAGCGCACGCCGGTGGCACCGTCGCCGTGGCCCGGCAAGCACGGAACATGCTCCCTGCCGCCGAAGGGCCGCGCCACCCCCGTTCCGTCGAGCTCACCCTTAGCACCTAGTCCCAGCCCGTTTAGCGCCTAAATGGGACCGGTGGACCTCAACAATGATGCCCAAGCCCCTAATCCCACTACACATCCCCGGCACCGCCGTAATCACTCGCCGGAGATCCCCGTTCACGGCAACCGCATCGGGCCGCATATAAAAAGGGCCCCCGAGCTCACCCTCGTGCACACCTCATCCCCACTCCTCACCAACACCACGCCAGGCCACTCGGAGGACCTCCAGGAGGTCTCCTCCCCCAACTCTGGCCGCCCCGATCCGCCTCTGCCTCCATCGCGATTCGCTCCGGTGAGGCCATCTCCGACGCCCAAACCCCGTCCGTTACCCTCTCTAGCTACCAGGAGCCTAACCCCCTCTCCAATTTGACCTCTGCAGCCCTCTTCGACGAGCCCCTCGACCACCCGAGCCGCCGTCCGTCGGAGCAAAGCTCGCCGTCGACGTGGTGCTCGCCGGCGACCACCACCACCACCAACCGACGCGGAATGGCGCCCTAAGCACGGAGGTACCCTCCGATCCCCCTGCCTCGCCGTGGATCGCCGCCGGCGACCACCGCGGCTCTCGGGCGCCGACGAACTCCGTTTGCCTTTTTTTTGAAATTCAAACCTGACGCGTGGGACCCCACCGTCAGCCTCTCTGCTCTCTCTGTTGAAACGTTCTCTGGAAGCGCCTTCGGGCAAAGTATGTTTTCCCTTTGGGCTGGCGTAGTTTCTGCCGAAGCGCTTTCTGTTTTTACAAGCTAGCCCCTGGAAATCTTCTGTTTCATTACAGATGAGTCCCTAGACAAAAACCCTTATAACTTTTAAACAGGAAAGTATTTTTGATTGATTCTTTTTCTGTTCTCTTTAAAATTTTGTCTAGTTTTTTATCAGATTTATTTGAAAAATAATTGGTTTACTTTATGTACACTCCTTGGTATTTACGATAGCGCATATATTTTCTTTATACCATAGATACCGAAGGAGGTGACGGAGCCGCGAACTTCACCGAGCTAGGTTCCGACTACTCTGAACCAGGCAAGCATATTTGAACTTTTGATATGATGAGTGTCTTGGCATGTTTTGCATTTAGTTAGTTTTATGGCATGTTGAGAAGCATATCGATGAACGTTATTTTATGCGATAATGAGGTAAGTGAGTTCGATGATCCATAAGTGGATGGATGTGAGTATGAATGGCCATGTGTTCGCATGAGGATGGGTGAGATGGCAGTGTTGCAGCATGCCAGTCTTATGCTGGACTATGTGACTTCAGTGTCAAACCGTATTGGTCCAGTTCCTCTCATTTCCTTCCCTGTACTACCACATGTTTTCCGTAAGGAATATGATTTAGTAAGTTGCAAACCGCTTTCCTGGTACACACCAAAAGGAGAGGCCGTGATGATGGTTCCATGGCCCTGGATTAAAGCCAGTCATCCGGTCAGGGGGCATGGGTGTTTCCGGTTGGGACCGAGAGGGGGGCACCCCTTAGAGCGCGCGTATATAAATTTGATCCCATGCTATTCGAGATTGTGATCTCCCCGTCTCAAAAGTTTTTCTTGGACGATGTCTAGGGTGATTCCTAGCCTCGAGAGGTAGGATGGGTGTGTACTGGTTAGCTGTGTTTTCTTCCGAAATACCGTAAACGGAACTAGTCCTTCGTGACCACGGAAATCCGTTGGCTGTGGGAACAATTTTGTACAAACTCTTCAGAGTCATATATTCCACCAAATCATCTATTCCCTGTCCCAGGTCGATATTATCTTATCCTAATCAAATGTCAGTTTTGATGGCAGAGACTCCGGTGATTCTCTTGAGTGCTAACTCCGGTTAAATGATTATCCCTGTGGATGGACTAACCTATTTATTCTTATGAATTAAATGTTTATTATGAGTATTATTTACCTGTGAATAAAAGCCCTTTCTGTGATGTCGCCCTGACGTCCGACTGTGGCATTTCTTTTCAAGCCCTTTCTGTGATGTCGCCCCGATGTCCGACTGTGGCATTTCTTTTCAAGCCCTTTCTGTGATGTTGCCCCGACGTCCGGCTGTGGCATTTCTTTTCAATCCCTTTCTGTGATGTCGCCCCGACGTCCGACTGTGGCATTTCTTTTCAAGCCCTTTCTGTGATGTCGCCCCGACGTCCGATTGTGGCATTTCTTTTCAAGCCCTTTCTGTGATGTCGCCCCGACGTCCGCCTGTGGCATTTCTTTTCAAGCCCTTTCTGTGATGTCGCCCCGACGTCCGACTGTGGCATTTCTTTTCAAGCCCTTTCTGTGATGTCGCCCCGACGTCCGATTGTGGCATTTCTTTTCAAGCCCTTTCTGTGATGTCTCCCCGACGTCCGGCTGTGGCATTTCTTTTCAAGCCCTTTCTGTGATGTCGCCCCGACGTCCGATTGTGGCATTTCTTTTCAAGCCCTTTCTGTGATGTCGCCCCGAGGTCCGACTGTGGCATTTCTTTTCAAGCCCTTTCTGTGATGTCGCCCCGACGTCCGGCTGTGGCATTTCTTTCCAAGCCCTTTCCGTGATGTCGCCCCGACGTCCGACTGTGGCATTTCTTTTCAAGCCCTTTCTGTGATGTCGCCCCGACGTCCGACTGTGGCATTTCTTTTCAAGCCCTTTCTGTGATGTCGCCCCGACGTCCGACTGTGGCATTTCTTTTAAAGCCCTTTCTGTGATGTCGCCCCGACATCCGTCTGTGGTATTTCTTTTAAAGCCCTTTATGTGGTGTCGCTAAGACGCCCGACTGTGGCATCATTTCCTTATATTTAATTGTTCACCTTTCGAGGCGTCGCTTCAGACACCCGATCGGTAGTTATTTATGTTCTGTTGGGATTTCAGGCGGACTACCGCCGTTCCCTTTTTACTTACCTTGTTAGGCTAATTTTTGAAATGTACATTCGTGAATTATTCATGACGCATCCCTGCATGCATTTGTTATATCTTACGTCCGAACTGTCTTGCGAGTACTTTCAAAGTACTCACTGGCTTGTTGATTTGGCCAGATGCTGACGAAGTCGATCTCATGGATGAAGAGTTTGATAGCGAGTCCAACACCTAGAGGAGTCCCAGTCAGTCTCGTGCGACCCTGGATTTGGTCACTGTTTTACATCCGCTTCCGCTACCAAATAAATTCATCGAGCCTCACCTCGACGCTCGATGAGATGACAGACTTAGAGTCTTGTATTTCTCTCCCCGCTGTGTTTTTCCACCACCGCCCTATCCTCGAGTCAGTAGTATGCTTCCACACCACTGTGTCATGTCTGCCATTATGTATAATTATTGGCGTGCTTGTAATAATTTGGTTGAGCAACCGTAGTTCGACCATGTAATATATTTTAAGCTACTGGCTTATTGTATGAATAAGTTGTCTACCAGTGAGGAGGGTTTCTCTCATACTGGACTCAAAAGATTGGTTTCTCAATAAATATTTTTATTGGAAAACCGGTCGTGACAAGCTTGGTACCAGAGCCAGGCTGACTGTAGGAAGCCACTAGGTGCGATCACTAATTGGTTATTAGCATGATAGAGCTAATTTTTTTTTTGCAATTGTAGTCATTTTCTGTCAGTCAGCATAAATTTATGATCTGACCATGCAGAATTTTTGCCTACTTTTGTAGATGGCCGACCACAGCTGCGAGTCTCAGACCTTCGCCAACGTGCCCGATGGGTTCGTCAAGCTTCTTTCCTTCATCGTTCAGGTCGCGATGGGGCCATCTGTGCGCCCAGTCTTCACACTCTGCCAGCACCGAGTCCACGACAGTCTGACCATGCACCAGGCTGCGGTGCAGTTCAAGGGAGGGCGTGGTGAGTTACGCCGCTTCTGGTTCGTGGGAAGAGCCATGCCTACGGAGAGGCATGCTATGCAGATGGCAGCCCGTGAGGCGATAGCTCGTCTCAGGGATGTCCTTCCCGTGATGAAGACTCGTCGTTACCGTTATCTTCCGTGCCATGTGCCTTACACCTGTCACTACGCATACTCCTACCCCAGAGGAGAACGAGACGAGGCTTTTGAGATGCTCATTGAGTATCTCCGGGCCCTGGAGGCAGCCTTCGACAACCTGGTGGACGACTTCGTAGCTACCCGCATGGACTCAGTTCATGGCTGTGCTGCCAACAGGAGGGAGCTCCTACCCATCGCACCGCCACTGACTTTGGTCTCGTCCTCAGCATCTTTTACGCCTACTCGTCGCCTGCCTTCTACCGAAGAATTCAACCAAGTCATGGCACCCACTTCAGTGCGCACTACACCACCCTTCGCGCCCACTCCTGTACGTGTTGCTCCGCCCCTGGCAACCGCTCCGTCCACTCTGCGCAACACTATGCGTATGGAGCCCATTAGCGAGGAGGAAGTCGAGTCCCCAACCTCGTTACGCCTCGCCCTCGGCAGGGCAAAGGAGGTCGTCAACATCTCTGCCTGAGTCCGCCTAGCTGCCATGTATTGTACCGCTTTGTAAGATATGTACGTAGGTTGTGAGAAGTAGCCTGTTTGCGCATCATGTAGGATCTGGAGAAGTGCACTAGCCAAAATAACATGTCAGGATTATGTACGCATATCCTGAGTGATGTATTGTATACTTATCGCCCGCGTGTAAGATATGTAATGAGCAGTCCTTCTCCGTGCGCAAGTCGATTTGTTTTTCTTAAGTAAGCTTGGGTATTTAATTTTATCTGCCAGCTTTATGCATTTATGGATTTGTTTTTGCGACTCTTTCCGCTTTTCTTATAAGTTTTACAAAAAACATTTCCCCAGAGTGAAAAATGTCTCGTCCTTGGACTCGCTCCATGCCAATTCCACCAGAGGAAAATTATGATGCACAACCCAGCAACGAGTTCACGCAAGGACAGTCAAGCCAACAAGGCAGTGAATCGGCACTTTCACAAATGTGCCGCCTTTATGAGCAGAGTCAGCAACAACATCGGGAAATGATGAACCAAGTCATCAACATGGGAAATCACCATGGACAGTATCAACAGCATTCCAAGTTATCTGAGCTACAGAAGACACGTCCTCAAACATTTTCTCATAATGACAAGCCTCTTGAAGCCGAGGACTGGCTTCGAGATATGGAGAGAAAATTAATTACTGCAAAATGTTCAGACCCCGAGAAGGTATTATATGCTCCGCACTATCTCACAGGAGCAGCCGCATCGTGGTGGGAGAATTTTCTGCACATGCATCCCAACGAAAATGACATAACCTGGGATGATTTCAAGGAAGGTTTCCGTGGTGCACACATTCCTAAGAGTATTATGAAAATCAAGAAGAGAGAATTCGATGACCTCAAACAAAGGAACATGACAGTGTCAGATTACAACAGTCAATTTACCCTATTGTCCCGCTATGCCAATGAAGAGCGTATGACTGAAAGCAAGAAGATGGAGAAATTCCTTGACGGTCTGGCGCCCGCGCTTAAATGTCAACTGGTCGTGCACACTTTTCCTGATTTTAAAACACTGGTGGACAAAGCCATTACTCTGGAAAATGAGAAACGCAGTCTGGAAGATATCCGCAAGCGAAAAAGGGACCAGACTAACCATGCTCGCAATCACCGAAGCAGGACAGATTTTCAAAAGGGTGGGACACACAAATCCTCATCCAACGTCTCACGCCCAATCAAGAATTATCATGCAAGAGACAAAGAATTCACCTATCGCCCCGGCGTTACTTGTTACGCTTGTGGAGAAGAAGGGCACTGTGCCAAACAGTGCCCCAAGCCAAGGAATTCAACCCCAAAGCCAAACAACGGCAACAATTCCGCGCCCAAGCGAAACAATTTCAATCCCAACAATAACCGCAGGAAGGGTCATCTGAACCACATAACCAAAGAGGAGGCACAGAATGCTTCGGATATCGTACTCGATACGTTTCCTGTCAACACAATACCTGCAATGGTTTTGTTTGATTCTGGAGCCTCTCACTCTTTCATTTCGAAAAGTTTTGCTTTGCAAAATAATTTTTCGATGCTTCCTTTGGAGAAATCCATGACCATCAAGTCCCCTGGGATTCAGCAAGTTACTCAGAATTACTGTCAGAATGTGGTCATTGAGTTCGAAGGATTGGAGTTTCACGCAAATCTTATTGTGTTGGAAAATAAAGGACTGGATGTCATCCTAGGGATGGATTGGCTAACCACCAATAAGGGTTTTATCGACTGTTTCAACAGGACCGTAATCCTCACACACCACCAAGGGAAGACAATAAGAGTATCAGCCAAGGAAGGAAAACTACCCCAGCAACCGAGATTAAATAAGGTGGACGTTTCTGAGCTAAACAAGGTTCCAGTAGTGTGTGAATTTCCAGATGTATTCCCTGAAGAGCTACCCGGCATGCCACCAGATCGAGAAATAGAATTCCGCATTGAGCTAGCACCAGGAACCACCCCCATATACAAGAAACCATACAGAATGGCACCATCCGAGTTGATCGAGTTGAAGAAGCAAATAAAGGAATTACTGGAAAAAGGATACATTCGAGCCAGCTCCTCACCTTGGGGATCACCAATTTTATTTGCCAAAAAGAAGGATGGAACACTGAGATTGTGTATTGACTATCGAGCACTTAACATGGTCACAGTCAAAAACAAATACCCGATGCCAAGGATAAACGATTTGTTTGATCAACTCGCTCAGGCCAAGGTATTCTCAAAAATGGACTTAAGGTCAGGATACCATCAATTGAAGGTACGAACGGAAGATATCCCCAAAACAGCCTTCACCTCCAGATATGGACTGTACGAGTTCACAGTGATGCCATTTGGATTAACTAACTCCCCAGCATATTTTGTTCACCTCATGAACAAAGTATTTATGAATTTTATGGACAAGTTCGTCGTGGTATTCGTCGACGATATTCTGGTATACTCCAAGACACCAGAAGAGCACGCAGAACATCTCAGGATTGTGCTAGGAGAGCTAAGAAAACACCAATTGTATGCCAAGTTCAGCAAGTGCGAATTTTGGCTAAGACAAGTAGGTTTTCTAGGCCACGTGCTGACTCAAGACGGTATCGCAGTGGACCCAGAGAAAGTCAAGGCCGTACTTGGCTGGAAGTCACCAGCCAGCGTAACGGACATACAGAGTTTCTTGGGAATGGCAGGATATTACCGCAAATTTATTGAAGGATTTTCCACCATAGCCAAGCCTATGACACAGTTGCTCAAGAAAGATAAGAAGTTTGAATGGACAGAAGCCTGCGAGAAAAGTTTCCAAGAGCTAAAGCGGAAGTTAACAACAGCACCGGCATTAATTGTACCCGACATACACAAGAATTTTGAAGTATATTGTGACGCGTCCAGAAAGGGTCTAGGATGCGTGTTGATGCAAGAAGGCAAGGTTGTCGCCTACGTTCAAGGCAACTTCGCAAGCATGAGGAAAATTATCCCACTCATGACTTAGAAATGGCAGCAGTTATTCATGCACTCAAGGAATGGAGGCATTTCTTACTTGGGAATCGATGTGAAATATATACGGATGACAAAAGTCTCAAATATATTTTCATGCAGCCAGAACTAAATTTACGGCAACGACGCTGGTTGGAACTAGTAAAAGATTATGATGTTGGTATCCATTATCATCCAGGGAAAGCAAATGTAGTGGCCGATGCCCTTAGTCGGAACCCCAGCTCCGACAAAAACAGTCTGCACAGCTTGAGGCCCGAATTCCAACAAGAATTGGCCAAGCTCAACTTGATAATGGTAGCAGAAGGCACCATATCAAACTTGGAAATACAACCCAACCTTGTGGAGAAAATTAAAGAAGCTCAGCCCGGTCACACCAGCATCGAAGGCATCAAAAGAAAGTTGAGTATGGGCAAGGCCTCGGAATTCGTAATAGACAATGAAGGAATATTATGGTACGGAGAAAGGCTCTGCGTGCCAAACATAGAAGACCTTAAACAGCAAATTTTAGCTGAAGCACACACCACTCCATATTCAATTCACCCTGGAGGAACCAAAATATATAAGGATATTCGGGAAAGATTTTGGTGGCACGGTATGAAGAGGGACATAGCCGCCTTCATTGCATGTTGCGACTCATGTCAACGCATAAAAGCTAAACATCAGAGACCAGCCGGACTACTGCAACCTAACAAAATACCTGAGTGGAAATGGGATGAAATAGGGATGGATTTTATTGTCGGATTACCTCGGTAACGACACGGGAATGATGCCATATGGGTCATCACTGACAGGTTAACCAAAGTGGCGCACTTTATTCCAATAAAGACGACCCACACCACACAGAGGCTTGCCAGGATTTATCTCTCCCGTATAGTTTGTCTGCACGGTGTCCCGAAGACTATAATATCCGACAGAGGCATCCAGTTCGTCTCAAGATTTTGGGAGCATTTACAACAGGCTCTGGGAACCCAACTAGCCTTCAGTACCGCATACCACCCATAGACTGATGGACAAACAGAACGCGTAAACCAGGTTTTAGAAGACATGCTGAGAGCATGTGTCCTCACATATGGAACCAGTTGGGAAGAAAGCCTGCCATACGCCGAGTTCGCGTATAACAATAGCTACCAGGCCAGCCTACAAATGGCACCATTTGAGGCCTTATACGGACGAAGGTGTCGTACCCCGTTAAATTGGTCAGAGACCGGAGACAGCCGCATCTTCGGACCAGACATGCTCAGAGAAGCCGAGGAAAAGGTCAAGCTAATCAGAGACCGACTTAAGACCGCTCAAAGTCGACAGAAGAGTTATTATGATCAGAAACATCGTAGGGTCAGCTTCGAACCCGGTGAGTTCGTATACCTGAAAGTGTCCCCGATGAGAGGATTGCAACAGTTTAAGATTAAAGGAAAGTTAGCACCAAGATTCATTGGACCATTTTGCATAGTGGCACGAAGAGGCACTGTAGCCTACCAGCTAGACTTACCCGAAGACTTGTCCGACATTCACGACGTGTTCCACGTCTCTCAATTAAGGAAGTGCGTAAGCAACCCAGAGAAACAAGTATCCCATGAAAACATTGATGTACAGCCAGACCTCACTTATCAAGAACGTCCTGTAAGAATATTAGAGGAATCTGAAAGGAGGGCCCGACAGAAGACCATCAAGTTTTCAAAGTCCAGTGGAGCAATCACACCGACAGTGAAGCAACTTGGGAAAGCGAGGATTTTCTTCGGACAGAGCATCCACACCTATTTAAGGATCAGCTGAAATCTCGGGGACGAGATTTTTCCTAAGGGGGTAGGTGTTGTGACACTCCAAAATTTTTATTTGGTTTTTATCAAAAACTTTGTGGTTTTTGAGGAGAGGCTATTTTAAAATTTTTCTTTTTCAGAAAAACCTTCCACTTAAAAACTTCCTTTGCTTTGGCAAGGATTTTATTTGTTTCAAACTTTGGTGTTTGATCTTTTGAAACTTCTTCTCTGTTGGTTCTCTCTCAAATTCTTTTTTTTGGAGTTTAATTTGTTTTATTTTAAAAATGAAGCTCTATGAAAATTTGGGGATTTTCATATCTTGGAACCATCCTTGACTTGGCATTTTTGCCCATGTGGTAAAACCCCTCCAAAACCTCCCCTACACCTTGTGATCAACCTAAGTTCTCTGTCCCAACTAATCCAAACAAGTTTTGGATTTTATTCTAATTATTTTTCCTCTCAAATCATTTCTGAAAATTATTTGGAGCCTGAGTGATTTTCAAAGCAAGTACCCTATTGCATTTGAGTTTTGACCTCAAACCAACTCTCCTGGATAGTCCTTTCTACCCACAACTCAGAACCATCTTGATCCACTCCTCCTCTTTTCAAAATTTTCAAAATTCAGTCTTTGCAAGTTTGGACCAGATTTGCCAAATTTGATGAAATTCATATCTACATTGCTCCAAAAATTCCACCAAAATTCAGGCAACCTATTTGAGCAATGAGAAGCCACTCCACCAAGAATCAGCTCAAGGAAAAATCCCTAGATGCCAAAAGCATTCTGTCGAACACCTGAGCTGCACTGTTCTTTGCACTTTCAGTAAAATTCAGATTTACAGTGTCATTTTCTTCAGAGATCAGTCACAAGCGCACACTACGCTTGGCACGTTCCTCGCAGCCCCTCCCTCTTGTCCGGAGCTTCACACGCGTGCATGGAGCCTTCCTGGCGTCGGAGGCACACCACGGCAGAACGCCGTTCAGCGCCGCCCAAAGCCCCTTGGCTCTCCGCGTGTCCCTGCCGTGCAAGCGCACGCCCGTGGCACCGTCGCCGTGGCCCGGCAAGCACGGAACGTGCTCCCTGCCACCGACGGGCCGCGCCACCCCCGTTCCGTCGAGCTCACCCTTAGCACCTAGTCCCAGCCCGTTTAGCGCCTAAATGGGACTGGTGGACCTCAACAACGATGCCCAAGCCCCTAATCCCACTGCACATCCCCGGCACCGCCGTAATCACTCGCCGGAGATCCCCGTTCACGGCAACCGCCTCGGGCCACCTATAAAAAGGGCCCCCGAGCTCACCCTCGTGCACACCTCATCCCCACTCCTGACCAACACCACACCAGGCCACTCGGAGGACCTCCAGGAGGTCTCCTCCACCAACTCCGGCCGCCCCGATCCGCCTCTGCCTCCACCGCGATTCGCTCCGGTGAGGCCATCTCCGACGCCCAAACCCCGTCCGTTACCCTCTCTAGCTACCAGGAGCCTAACCCCCTCTCCAATTTGACCTCTGCAGCCCTCTCCGACGAGCCCCTCGACCACCCGAGCTGCCGTCCGCCGGAGCAAAGCTCGCCCTCGACGTGGTGCTCGCCGGCGACCACCACCACCACCAACCGACGCGGAATGGCGCCCTGAGCACGGAGGTACCCTCCGATCCCCCTGCCTCGCCGTGGATCTCCGCCGGCGACCACCGCGGCTCTCGGGCGTCGACGAGCTCCGTTTGCCTTTTTTTTAAATTCAAACCTGACGTGTGGGACCCCACCGTCAGCCTCTCTGCTCTGTCTGTTGAAACGTTTTCTGGAAGCGCCTTCGGGCAAAGTACGTTTTCCCTTTGGGCTGGCATAGTTTCTGCCAAAGCGCTTTCTGTTTTTACAAGCTAGCCCCTGGAAATCTTCTGTTTCATTACAGATGAGTCCCTGGACAAAAACCCTTATAACTTTTAAATAGAAAAGTATTTTTGATTGATTCTTTTTCTGTTCTCTTTAAAATTTTGTCTAGTTTTTTATCAGATTTATTTTAAAAATAATTGGTTTACTTTCTGTACACTCCTTGGTATTTACGATAGCGCATATATTTTCTTTATACCGTAGATACCGAAGGAGGTGACAGAGCCGCGAACTTCACCGAGCTAGGTTCCGACTACTCTGAACCAGGCAAGCATGTTTGAACTTTTGATATGATGAGTGTCTTGGCATGTTTTGCATTTAGTTAGTTTTATGGCATGTTGAGAAGCATATCGATGAACGTTATTTTATGCGATAATGAGGTAAGTGAGTTCGATGATCCATAAGTGGATGGATGTGAGTATGAATGGCCATGTGTTGGCATGAGGATGGGTGAGATGGCAGTGTTGTAGCATGCCAGTCTTATGCCGGACTATGTGACTTCAGTGTCAAACCGTATCGGTCCAGTTCCTCTCATTTCCTTCCCTGTACTACCACATGTTTTCCGTAAGGAATATGGTTTAGTAAGTTGCAAACCGCTTTCCTGGTACACACCAAAAGGAGAGGCCGTGATGATGGTTCCATGGCCCTGGATTAAAGCCAGTCATCCGGTCAGGGGGCATGGGTGTTTTCGGTTGGGACCGAGAGGGGGGCACCCCTTAGAGCGCGCGTATATAAATTTGATCCCATGCTATTCGAGATTGTGATCTCCCCGTCTCAAAAGTTTTTCTTGGACGATGTCTAGGGTGATTCCTAGCCTCGAGAGGTAGGATGGGTGTGTACTGGTTAGCTGTGTTTTCTTCCGAAATACCGTAAATGGAACTAGTCCTTCGTGACCACGGAAATCCGTTGGCTGTGGGAACAATTTTGTACAAACTCTGCAGAGTCCTATATTCCTCCAAATCATCTATTCCCTGTCCCAGGTCGATATTATCTTATCCTAATCAAATGTCAGTTTTGATGGCAGAGACTCCGGTGATTCGCTTGAGTGCTAACTCCGGTTAAATGATTATCCCTGTGGATGGACTAACCTATTTATTCTTATGAATTAAATGTTTATTATGAGTATTATTTACCTGTGAATAAAAGCCCTTTCTGTGATGTCGCCCCGACGTCCGACTGTGGCATTTCTTTTCAAGCCCTTTCTGTGATGTCGCCCCGACGTCCGACTGTGGCATTTCTTTTCAAGCCCTTTCTGTGATGTCGCCCCGACGTCCGGCTGTGGCATTTCTTTTCAAGCCCTTTCTGTGATGTCGCCCCGACGTCCGCCTGTGGCATTTCTTTTCAAGCCCTTTCTGTGATGTCGCCCCGACGTCCGACTGTGGCATTTCTTTTCAAGCCCTTTCTGTGATGTCGCCCCGACGTCCGGCTGTGGCATTTCTTTTCAAGCCCTTTCTGTGATGTCGCCCCGACGTCCGACTGTGGCATTTCTTTTCAAGCCCTTTCTATGATGTTGCCCCGACGTCCGACTGTGGCATTTCTTTTCAAGCCCTTTCTGTGATGTCGCCCCGACGTCCGGCTGTGGCATTTCTTTCCAAGCCCTTTCTGTGATGTCGCCCCGACGTCCGACTGTGGCATTTCTTTTCAAGCCCTTTCTGTGATGTCGCCCCGACGTCCGACTGTGGCATTTCTTTTCAAGCGCTTTCTGTGATGTCGCCCCGACGTCCGACTGTGGCATTTCTTTTAAAGCCCTTTCTGTGATGTCGCCCCGACATCCGTCTGTGGTATTTCTTGTAGAGCCCTTTATGTGGTGTCGCTAAGATGCCCGACTATGGCATCATTTCCTTATATTTAATTGTTCACCTTTCGAGGCGTCGCTTCAGACACCCGATCGGTAGTTATTTATGTTCTGTTGGGATTTCAGGCGGACTACCGTCGTTCCCTTTTTACTTACCTTGTTAGGCTAATTTTTGAAATGTACATTCGTGAATTATTCATGACGCATCCCTGCATGCATTTGTTATATCTTACGTCCGAACTGTCTTGCGAGTACTTTCAAAGTACTCACTGGCTTGTTGATTTGGCCAGATGCTGACGAAGGCGATCTCATGGATGAAGAGTTTGATAGCGAGTCCGACACCTAGAGGAGTCCTAGTCAGTCTCGTGCGACCCTGGATTTGGTCACTATTTTACATCCGCTTCCGCTACCAAATAAATTCATCGAGCCTCACCTCGACGCTCGATGAGATGACAGACTTAGAGTCTTGTATTTCTCTCCCCGCTGTGTTTTTCCACCACCGCCCTATCCTCGAGTCAGTAGTATGCTTCCACACCACTGTGTCATGTCCGCCATTATGTATAATTATTGGCGTGCTTGTAATAATTTGGTTGAGCAACCGTAGTTCGACCATGTAATATATTTTAAGCTACTGGCTTATTGTATCAATAAGTTGTCTACCAGTGAGGAGGATTTCTCTCATACTGGACTCAAAAGATTGGTTTCTCAATAAATATTTTTATTGGAAAACCGGTCGTGATACATCCCTCTAGTCATCTAAGTGATTACATGATCCGAGTCAACTAGGCCGTGTCCGATCATCACGTGAGTCGGACTAGTCATCATCGGTGAACATCTTCATGTTGATCGTATCTATTATACGACTCATGCTCGACCTTTCGGTCTCTTGTGTTCCGAGGCCATGTCTGTACATGCTAGGCTCGTCAAGTCAACCTAAGTGTTTCGCGTGTGTAAATCTGGCTTACACCCGTTGTATGTGAACGTTAGAATCTATCACACCCGATCATCACGTGGTGCTTCGAAACGACGAACTTTCGCAACGGTGCACAGTTAGGGGGAACACTTTCTTGAAATTTTAATGAGGGATCATCTTATTTACTACCGTCTTTCTAAGCAAATAAGATGTATAAACATGATAAACATCACATGCAATCAAATAGTCACATGATATCGCCAATATAATATTGCTCCTTTTGATCTCCATCTTCGGGGCTCCATGATCATCATCGTCACCGGTATGACACCATGATCTCCGTCATCATGATCTCCATCATCGTGTCTCCATGAAGTTGTCTCGCCAACTTATTACTTCTACTACTATGGCTACTGGTTAGCAATAAAGTAAAGTAATTACATGGCGTTGTTCAATGACACACAGATCATACAATAAATAAAGACAACTCCTATGGCTCCTGTTGGTTGTCATACTCATCGACATGCAAGTCGTGATTCCTATTACAAGAACATGATCAATCTCATACATCACATATCATTCATCACATTCTTCTTGGCCATATCACATCACATAGCATACACTGCAAAAACAAGTTAGACGTCCTCTAATTGTTGTTTGCATGTTTTACGTGGCTGCTATGGGTTTCTTGCAAGAACGTTTCTTACCTACGCAAAAACCACAACGTGATATGTCAATTGCTATTTACCCTTCATAAGGACCCTTTTCATCGAATCCGATCCGACTAAAGTGGGAGAGACTGGCACCCGCTAGCCACCTTATGCAACAAGTGCATGTCAGTTGGTGGAACCTGTCTCACGTAAGTGTACGTGTAAGGTCGGTCCGGGCCGCTTCATCCCACAATGCCGCCGAATCAAGATTGGACTAGTAACGGTAAGTATATTGAACAAAATCAATGCCCACAACTACTTTGTGTTCTACTCGTGCAAAGAATCTACGCAATAGACCTAGCTCATGATGCCACTGTTGGGGAACGTAGCAGAAATTCAAAATTTTCCTACGAGTCACCAAGATCTATCTATGGAGAGACTAGCAACGAGGGGAAGGAGAGTGCATCTACATACCCTTGTAGATCGCTAAGCGGAAACGTTCAAGAGAACGGGGTTGAAGGAGTCGTACTCGTCGTGATCCAAAACACCGGAGATCCTAGTGCCGAACGGACGGCACCTCCGCGTTCAACACACATGCAGCCCGGTGAAGTCTCCCATGCCTTGATCCAGCAAGGAGACAGGGAGAGGTTGGGGAAGACTCCGTCCAGCAGCAGCACAACAACATGGTGGTGATGGAGGAGCGTGGCAATCCTGCAGGGCTTCGCCAAGCACCGCGGGAGAGGAGGAGGACTTGGGAGAGGGGGAGGGCTGCGCCAGGACTTGGGTAAAGCTCCCATGCGCCTCCCCACTGTATGTAGGGGTGGAGGGGGATGGTTTCTTTCCCTCCAAGTCCATTGGGGCATTGGCAAAGGTGGGAGGAAAGAAATCCTATCATTTCCTTCCCCACCGATTGTTATCCCCCCTTTTTAGGGATGTTGATCTTATCCCTTCGGGATATGATCTTATTCCTTCTAAGGGGGGATCTTGGTGCGCCTTGACTAGGGGTGTGGGGCCTTGCCCCGACTACCCACGTTCATGTGGGTCCCCCCATGCAGGTGGGCCCCACTCTGGAACCTTCTAGAACCTTCCCGGTACAATACCGAAAAATCCCGAACATTTTCTGGTGGCCAAAGTAGGACTTCCCATATATAAATCTTTACCTCCGGACCATTCCGGAACTCCTCGTGACGTCCTGGATCTCATCCAGGACTCCGAACAACATTCCGTAACCACATACAAACTTCCTTTATAACCCGAGCATCATCGAACCTTAAGTATGTAGACCCTACGGGTTCGGGAGACACGTAGACATGACCGAGACAACTCTTTGGACAATAACCAACAGCGGGATCTAGATACCCATGTTGGCTCCCACATGTTCCACGATGATCTCATCGGATGAACCACGATGTCAAGGACTCAATCAATCCCATATACAATTCCCTTTCTCCAGCGGTATTATACTTGCCCGAGATTCGATCGTCGGTATGCCGATACCTTGTTCAATCTCATTACCGACAAGTCTCTTTACTCGTTCCGTAACACATCATCTCGTGATCAACCCCTTGGTCACATTGTGCACATTATGATGATGTCCTACCGAGTGGGCCCAGAGATACCTCTCCGTCACATGGAGTGACAAATCCTAGTCTCGATTCGTGCCAACCCAACGGACACTTTTGGAGATACCCGTAGTGTACCTTTATAGCCACCCAGTTACGTTGTGACGTTTGGTACACCCAAAGCATTCCTACGATATCTGGGAGTTGCACAATCTCATGGTCTAAGGAAATGATACTTGACATTAGAAAAGCTTTAGCATACGAACTGCACGATCTTTGTGCTAGGCTTAGGATTGGGTCTTGTCCATCACATCATTCTCCTAATGATGTGATCCTGTTATCAACGACATCCAATGTCCATGGTCAGGAAACTATAACCATCTATTAATCAACGAGCTAGTCAATTAGAGGCTTACTAGGGACATGGTGTTGTCTATGTATCCACACATGTATCTGAGTTTCCTATCAATACAATTATAGCATGGATAATAAACGATTATCATGAACAAGGAAATATAATAATAATAACTAATTTATTATTTCCTCTAGGGCATATTTCCAACAACTCATGCTACTGCCATGTACTCCAAAGTTCACTCAGACAAGCATCGATGTTGACAAGAAGTGCCTATATTCATTCGAGTATCAACCGGCGGCAACCAGTTGTCAAACTCCCAAGTATTAGGAGAGTGAACGCCAAAAATATTGCTTGGCGCATAGCCCAGAAGAACACAGTCCAGTCTTTGGTCCCAACTTGTGCCTTTTGGTTATCGGCAGATATGGTAGCGAACTGTATGGCATGGAGTCAAAAGATTCCAGACAAGTTGGTTGATGCGTATATTCATCTGGCACTTAATCAGTCTGCACACCAGGGATGCTCCATTTCAGTTGAACTGCACAAAAATTTTGGGTGGTTCATTTTCTCAACTGCCTCCTTTCTCGTCTGCAATGTAGAATTTTGGCGAGCTACAGGACCAAGATGAGCCAGTAAACTAGTTGGATGAAAGTAGTGGCCAAGTTTCTCAAACCTCGCTCGGCACGAGGCCACTATTTGAGGATAAACCTACAAGCAAAGTTCAGATTGTCTGTGTTGCCTCTTATGTACTCAAAAGTTTACTCGTACAATAACTAATTTTAGCAAGAAGTACCTCCGACTGAACACCATTTACCAGTCTGTACCCTAGGTAATTAAAGTTTGTCCATGGATCATATTGGCTGTGATCTCAATCATTTGGATGCATAAACATACTGAACATGTGTATATCTAAATCTTTTTGTGAATTATGCATGAATATTGTCGTGTGATCTATCAATCATTTGGATGCATAGATATATTGAGCTTGTGTATATATGAATCTTTTGAGTTGTTGATGGTGAATGTTGGCTATGAATATGAATGTGTCCTGTGAACCTGAGTTTGATACGAATGTTTACCTTTTCTGTTGTATTTGTGTGTGAACTTGTTAGTATGCCTACTGTGGGGTATGTGACGTGTGGGTGTCAACGGCACACCTTCTTCCTGAGAAGAATTGCACCTGCTTTGTTAGGGTAGCAACGGCACATCAGCTCTTTTTAATCTTTTTATTACTCTATCTTCCCCTCTCCCCTGCTCAACCCTTGCCGTAATGTTTTCGGCCTCAAAACAAACAGAGTACTGCGTTGTTTTTGGGGCTTGTTGAAAAATCAAGTGCTGGTTTCTGTAGGTTGGCCCGCCCAGCAAATGGGCTGCTGGTCCACCACGACAGACTAGGAGGCTAAAAATACAGGTTGTATGGTGCAGAGGCAAGTAAAAAAATGCTATCGAGAGCCATCCACTAAAGAAAAAAATCGCTCCTGATGTGCTTCTTCAGTCGTACCGCCGGCCCCCTCTTTAATCCAGTTCGCTCGGGGATCTGGTATCTTTTTTTCCAGAGGGCGAACAAGTATCAGCTAGGCCTGGGTTTTGTATTTTAACATGCGTAGCCCACGACATACGGAGACAATGGTTTCAACTTATTTTTTGAGGTCCATACCGGCCTATGGGCTTTTTCTTAAAGATCGGCAACCCAATGTACTTTTTAACAAAACGCAGGTCTCTATTATATTTATCTATATATAAGAATAATAATGTTGTGTCCAATTTATGTTTTCCCTTCTAACCACATTATATATATTTATATTATTACTATTATCGTATATTTTATAGAGACTTTTATATACATTATAAAAACATCCGACATGTTATTAACTTATAAAAGTAAATGTTTAACAGAAGTTGGCAAGGAAAATCCTGGTTGTTTTTGACTCACAGGCAAGGAAAATCCTGGTGATTGTGTACAAAAGCTTGCGGAGATTTTAAGGACCAATTTAATAATAACGCGCTCATTTTTATTTTGAGCAATAACTCGTTAATTTATTAATTATATATAAAAAATGTGCATCTCCGGTTTATTCTTTGATATTAATTGCTCCTTCTAACATAACATTATATATATAACGAGCCCAACATTTTGTTTTTTGAGAATCACAGCGCACTTTATTGCCTAAGTTCAATGCTTACAGGGATACATAAATGAGCAGGTGGTGCATCAAGCCACACATGCCTACCTATATCAAGAGACGTAGCCATACGTGCTAGTCTATGAGGCTCCTCAATACATTCGCGCTGTCCATGACTAGAAAGACAAGCCCTAAATAAATTGCTTCGTTCTTTGATCTCATGAAACACCATACAATGTCCACCAAGGTTCTTTGGTGATTCGATTTCCCAGACGACTCTCAGACAGTCAGTAGCAATATGTACTCTTTCCAGGTCCAGGTCCTCACTCAACGCTAGTGCTTCTCGACATGGGCTGGGATTCGTGTATAAATGGGCTGGGATTTCTTAGAAAATATAACGAGCCTAGCTAATTCGTGTATTTCAAGGAAGTGCAAATGGGCTAGGATTTCTTAGAAAATTTAAATGGGTCTGATTGACGCAAAATTATTTGTTCACCCAGCCCAGCAAATGGACTGTACATTCTAGAAAACATGGGTTAAATATATGCCACATTTTTGAATGCTGACATGTGGGCCAATAGGTCGAATGCCTACGCAGGGTGTTGTCAACTTGGTCAACAAATGATTGTGACATCTACATCCATTGGATTTATATCCAACAGCCGGCATGCACCTTCAATCTCTTGTCTTCTTCCTCCAGCGTCGCCGGGACCGCCTGGTCCAACCTCCGGCGGCGAGCGGCTCTGCTTAGCATGCATCACTTCGAAGCGCTACCCCACCGCTGGCTAGGCTATCACTGCGAAGATGACTGTACGTGAGAGGCTGACAGTGGGGACGCACCATGCCCATGGACGCATGCATGCAACAGAACTCGGCTTGGTCAACATGGTCAAGGAACGACTTCCATCAGAAGTATACTGTACGTGGAGAGGCTGACAGCTGGGCCCACTAAGTTGACGGGGAGAGAGAGCTTTGTCAACTTAGTCAGTATGAACGATTCTAGCTGCAGTGATCGTACGATGTCCATCGAACGGCCATCGTGCTTCTTCAACCTCTGGTCTTCTTGCTCCAGCCGCCCAAAGCAGCACCGGTCGTGCCGCCTTCTCCTGCCTCCCATGGCCGGCTGTGATGCCGCGGAGGCCTCACTGCCCCCTACTACTCCCGCCGCTGGCCAGGCCATTCCTCCACTCACCCACACCCCCTGTTATTCTGCAGCGACGACAGCCTCACAGCGCAGCCGAACGAGTGAACCCTCATACTCCTCTACGCGTGGGCATCCACTGCCGTGTCTTCCCCGGCTCCGTGTTGTCCCCTTCCTAGGCCTCGCCGTCGTCCACCGCCGTGGTGCTCTCGGCGCGGCGTGGTCAATGTGGTCAACGACCGACTTCCATCGGAATAGTACTGTACGTGGAGAGGCTGACAAATGGGTCCATGGCCACAGCCCAGTTTTTTTGTGATTTGCCAAGTAAGTCACTTTGTCAGGCCTGTTGGGCTGTAAATCTTTCAAGACGGGGAGAGCTTCATTCGGCTGGCCGAGAAAATGGCCTATCAGTAATGAGAAATAGGTTGTACATTTTTAAAACACATCAAACCGGCAATTAGTTTCAAATTTCTTTTTTTTCATTTTGAGATTTTAAATTGCATTGATTTTAATGCGTGGACAATTTGTTGGACTTTATATTGATATAAATATATTTTTAAAATCAGTTTGAATGCGACTCGAAATTTCGGGATTAAAAATTGTTCGGACCGCACCGAAACATGCAAAATTTCGTATAATTTTTTAACCGTGGCCACAATATGGGTTGTAATGCTAACAAAAAGAATATGGGCTCCAAAAAAACCCTTAAGAATTAGCAAATGGGCTGTAAATTATTAGAAATAATGGCAGATGGGATGAATTTTGTTTTCCACAGATTTGAGGCTTTCCTAAAAAAAGGTTGACGCACAAGCAGTGACTGTTGGATTTCCATCCAACGGCCGTCGTGCTTCTTCAATCTCTGGTCTTCCTACTCCAGCCGCTCAAACAAGCGCCGACGGGACTGCCTGCTCCTGCCTACCCACGGCCGGCTATGCTGCCGCAGGCCTCACTGCCCCACCGTACTCCCATCGCTGGCCTAGCCATCCCTCTACTCACCCATACCTGCTGTTATTCTCCGGCGACGGCAGACGAACCAGTAAACCCTCGTCCAGTCGTACTCCCCTCCGCATGGGAAACAACTGTCGAGTCTTCCCTGCCTCCGTCTCATTTCCTTCCTAGGCCTCGCCGTCGTCCACCGCCCTGGTGCTCTCGGCGCGGCCTGGTCAACATGGTCAACGACCAACATGCATCTGAAGTGGATTGTACGTGGAGAGGCCGATAGCTGGGTCCATGGCCGCACACAAGGAAATGCCTCCTTATTACGCAAAAAATAATGATTCCTCCACCTGACATCACGGACCCACCGAAAGGGCCTCTGTATTTCGCGAAAAAAACGTTACTGCCGCTGACTTGTGGGCCTACTAAGTTGATGGGGACGGAGGGCTTTGTCAACTTAGTAAATATGCACGATTCTAGCTCCAGTGACCGTACGATGTCCATCCAACGGCCGTAGTGCTTCTTCAACTCTGGTCTTCTTGCTCGAGCCGCCCAAACCAGCGCTGCTCGTGCCTCGTGCTCCTGCCTCCCGTGGCTGGCTGCGATGCGGCGGAGGCCTCACCGCCCCCTACTACTCCCACTGCTGGCCAGGCCATCCCTCTACTCACCCACACCCCCTGTTAACTGTTATTCTGCGGTGATGGCAGCCTCACACCGCAGCGAACCAGTGAACCCTCGTACTCCTCCACATGTGGGCATCCACTGCCGTGTCTTCCCTGGCTCCGTGTCGTCCCCTTCATAGGCCTCGTCGTCGTCCACCGCCCTGGTGCTCTCGGCGCGGCGTGGTCAACATGGTCAAGGAATGACTTCCATCGGACGTGGACTATATGTCGAGAGGTTGACAGCTGGGTCCACGGTGGCCGCAAGGAAGTGCCTCCTTATTACGCGCAAAATAATTATTCCTCCACCTGACAGCGGGGACCCACCGGACGGGCCACCGTATTTCGTGAAAAAACATTTCCCCCCATGACTGCCGGGACCCGCCAGCTACACCCTCGCAAGCAAGGAATTGCATCCGGGCAAAAAAATGATTCGCCCCCTGACAGCTGGGACCCACCAGCTACATCTTCGCACACAAGGAAGTGCCTGACAGTCGGGACCCACCTGGTCAAAGCGTACATAGCGTTGTCATTCTGGTCGTGAACGTGTACGTACATATATACTGGTGGATGTAGATGCGCGCACGTGTCGTAGTAGAGGCGCGCACGTAGCATGTACACGTACGTACAATGGCCAGGGTGCAAGAAAGAAAATATGGCCACGTATGTGTACATACGGGCGGGGTCTCGAATGCCTACTCGCGCATATATACGTACGGCAAGTGCTCGTGTACATTGGCTGGGTCGGAACGGAGAAACAACATCGTCGTCGTGTTCATGGGGAGCCAACCAGCTGGGTCAGAACGGAATGCGTCATCGTGTTCATCGAGAGGGCTTGGACGGAACAGGCGATGGAAACAAGGCCTGGCGTACCGCAGAATGGAGGAAACGGACCTCCTACATTCGGAACGGGGTCCTGTTTATCGGGAGGGGTGTGGCATACTGCAAAACGGAGGAAACGGACCTCCTACGGTCGAAACGGGGGTCCTGTTGATCGGGAGGGGTGTGGCATACCGCAAAACGGAGGAAACGGACCTCGTACGGTCGAAACGGGGGTCCTGTTGATCGGGAGGGGTGTGGCGTACTGCAAAACGGACCTCATACGGTCGAAACGGGGGTCCTATTGATCGGGAGGGGTGTGGCGTACCGCAAAACGGACGAAACGGACTTGTGTTGGAGCGCTATGGTCGAAACGGGGGTCCTGTTCATCGGGAGGGGTGTGGCGTACCGCAAAACGGGACTCCACGGGATACTGTTCATCTCCACCCTCGACCTCCTCCAGCCTCCACGGGCTACTGTTCATCCACCATCGACCTCCTCTAGCCTCCACCTGCGACTGTTCATCCACGGGCTCCTACTCATCCAGCCTCCACCGCGCACTACTCCACCGGCTACTGTTCAACCACCCCTCTCCACGGGCTCCTGTTCAACCACCCCTCCACGGGCTACTGTTCATCCACCCCTCCACCTTCTACTGTTCATCCAGCCCTCCACAGGGTCGTCCTGTTCATCCAGCCCTCCATGGGGTCCTGTTCATCCAGCCCCAATCGGCACGATCGATCGGGGTCCTGTTCATCTAGAGGCAACATCACGGGTCCTGTTCATCCACTCCCACCGCTCACTGTCCGTCCAACCCCCCCCCCCCCCACAACACTCACTGTTCATCCAGAGAGGCAGCATCAATCGGCTTCAGTTAGCAGCAATAGCAAAGGAATCGATCACTCGGGTTCAGTAACGCGTAGCCTCCAGTGCAATCACTCGGGTTCAGTTAGAGCCCAATGCCTCGCTCGGGTTCAGTTAGAGCCAACGCCTCGCGCACACACGCGCATACATGTACGAGAGAAACGCGCATCGCTCGGCCCCCGACCTCCCACCGTAACCGGGAACTCCCCGAAATTTTCCTCCCCCTCGCTTCTACCACGGTTTTTTCCGTCATGGACGGCCCAAAGAATGTCATGCAGCTGCGTCTCCGTCCCGCCCAGGACGAAAAGCCGATTTTCTGTCATGATTTTTTGTCATAGAAGTAGTAGCCCACCACATCTATGATGATACCGGGTTTTGTCACAATTATCGTCATAGAAGTGTCATATGTATGACAGAAAAAAAATCGTTCGGCCCAAAATGTCACGGATGTGTCTTTTTTTTGTAGTGCATGTTGGCATACATGAGCTGGGGCCCACTTTTCAGTGTGCTGGATGGAGGAAGGAAAGCAAGACAAAATGGAGCGCGGAAGGGTGCGAATAGATTGGCTCATGTGTGATGACCACTGGAGCAATCCACCCAGATTGTACATAAAAAAATCGTGCAAACACGACCGGTTATACTATGAGTAGGTGACCGTGCACTTGGCTCTTCGCCTCTTCCAGAAGTTGAACAATGATGATGGTACTACAGTATATATACTTCTGGCAATCTGACACTGGATGAACTGCTGCACGTCCACCGCCTGTATTAAGCACACTATCGTAAAGCAAAATCTTCTCCTCGTCCTACGAGCCATCGCGCGCGTGTGTGAGCGAGGGAGTGGTCGTACTAGTAGTAAGCAAAGCTTCTCCTCATTTGCGAGTTGACGGGACACATCAAAAATAGTGTATTAGTCTCCAAAAAGGGATGACCATATCCATGGCTACCATCTTGTGCTCCGTCATTCAGTGCGTGCACGATTCATGCTCCATTGAGAAAATAATGTTGTGTACGTGCCATCGAATAGAATAACTTAATTTTTAAAAAACACGCCACTGCATCACGATCGAACTTTGATTCGTTCACGCGTGGTTCCCATGAACAACTACTTCACCCGCTAAATTATCACCCGAGCTGCCTCTTTGTACAGAAATGAGCTCACCATGTACCCGCGCGTGAGTATTAGGGAAAGAGGCAAAGAGTACCTGCATCAGTGCCTGCACCTCTTCTCTTCGTGCTTGTATTCCTTTTTTCCCGGGTGATTCGTGCATGTACTCCACCTACGTTCGTGACAGTTGGTGAGTCTCTCCTACTATACTTAACTCCATTTTCTTGCATGACACGTGGACCTGGATGCTGGATGTCCCTGCAAAACATTGAAGAATGCTTTCCGACGAAGGAGCAAGAAACCTCGCGGTGGAGCATCTGGACTCTTAATATTTTGATTCAGCGATATAAAATCTACCCAATCTTCTCCATAGTAGACCGGAAGAATTTGAAACACGGCAACCCAGTGTAGTTACATCATACATGGCCCACCCATGCATCACCATATTTCTTGGCCTCCGTGCGACACGTAGCTCTAGTAATCCACCAGCCTGTATCGATTCTTGCTCCTCGTCTCTCTCAAAGTGTGGCGGGCTGGCGATTTTGCCGTCTATTAAGGTAAGTTAACTCATCACTCGCTCCCACATGTTAGTGACATGGCAAGAGGATTCTTAAAAAATTACTGTACTCTATTGTTATGGCAAGAAGAGGAAGCGCTTTGATCGATGGACCAAACGGGACGGGCATGCCGTGCCATGAGTGGGTCTAGTTTCTCGTTTTGAACTTGTTTGGTGTAGTAGTAACACTTGGTTTTGCTCCTTCATAGAATGATAAATATCCCGGCTAAAGATGCGCTTTGCTTTATGCTAATCCCATCAATCGTTCTTGTTTTGTGCATTAAATTGCTAAGTGCCATAACTAAGATATAATTAACCAATGCATGTAAAAAATTCTAGTTATATAATGTAGTACTCCACACGCTTGCATGTGTTGCGATTAGTACTACTCCCTTCATCCATGCGTAGGGCCTAATGTACGAAATTATATCATTCAAAGATCATTTCATGTACGAAATTGACGGTATGCTTTGAGCAACTTGCATGTCTTATACTGCTCGTGTTTGGATACTCTAACTTAGCTAGAGATTAATTGTCACGCCCAATATGCGACCCTATCCTAAAGGAACTCGAAGGTCCCACTAAGGATAGAAGCGCATATTGGAGATGCTTTTGCAAGGTGGATATCATTACATCGTAATAGGTTGGGATACATACAAGAGGCATACAATGCCGCATGAATACAACAACATCATACATAAGAGAAACATCCAACTACGGATGAAACACAAACAGAAACTCAAATGATATCCACCCTGCTAGCCCAGGCTGCTGACTAGGAACCTATCCCCTGAACAAAGAAGAAGCAGAAGAAGAACTCCAAAACAAGTAAACATCACTCTCACGTCATGATCTTCGCATTACCTATACTTGCAACTGTTGTCGTAGTAATCTGCGAGTCACGAGAACTCAACAATCTCACAACCCGCGAGATCAAGACTATTTAAGCTTATGGGTAGGATAAGATTATGAGGTGGAGTTGCAGCAAGCACTAAGAAAATATGGTGGCTATCATACGCAAATAAGAGTAAGATGAGAAGCTACGCAACGGCCGTGAAGCTAGAAATGATCAAGAAGTGATCCTGAACTACTTACGTTCAACCATAACCCAAACCATGTTCACTTCCTGGACTCCGCTGAAAAGAGACCATCACGGCTACACACGCGGTTGATGCATTTTAGTTAAGTCAAGTGTCAAGTTCTCTACAACCGGATATTAACAAATTCCCATCTGCCACATAACCACGAGCACGACTCTCGAAAGTTTATACCCTGCATGGGTGTCCCAACTTGGCCCATCACAAGCTCTCACGATCAACTAAGGATATTCCTTCTTCCGGAAAGACCCGATCGGTCTCGGAATCCCGGTTACAAGACATTTTGGCAATGGTAAAACATGACCAGCAAGACCGCCCGATTGGGCTGACAAATCCCGATAGGAGCTGCACATATCTCATTCTCAGGGCACATCGGATGAGACATCCTATGAGTAAAACCAACCCTCAAGTTTCCCCGAGGTGGCCCTGCGGTCTACTCGGTTCGGACCAACACTCAGAGGAGCACTGGCCCGGAAGGGGGAGTTAAATAAAGATTGTCGGATTTAGGGATCCGGCAACCCTTGAGAGGTTCGAACTCTGGGGTGCGTGCGGAGATCTCAACCTGCCCAGCCTGCCTATTCGCGATCCTCCTAGCCTAGCGCGACGAGCTCAAAGAGACACAAAGACACAGAGATTTATACTGGTTCGGACCGCCGTTGTGGTGTAACACCCTAATCCAGTGTGGTGTGGTGTCTTGCCTCGAGGAGCTATGGATGAACTAGTACAAAGGATGAACAAGCCTTGGGAGGTGAGGTGTTCTTGAGCTGGTGTGGTGCTGTAACGCCCCGAGACCAACGCTTCAGTTGCCCTTCCATTTGTTTTAGTTGTTGACGGTGTTTATTATGTTTGTTGCATTATCATAATTGTTTTGCATATTTCATTCTATATGTTATGCCATGATCATGTTGAGTGCCTTGTCATTTTTGCTCCTTGCATCATGTCCATGCCTTTTGTTTTCATATTGTGGTATTGTAGAATGTTGTTTTGATGCTTGCAAGATGCCTAGTTGCTGTTTTGGACAGCTTGTCCTGTAAACTTGTATAGAGTGTATGTGTTGAACCTTTGCTCCGTTTTGAGTGTGCTCTATATGAAACTTGCTTAGAATTGCATGTAGTTTCATATTATGATGCTGCATCCTTGTTTTGAGGTGTTTTCTTGATGTTTGAGTGCATTTTGCATCAATGACATGTTTAACTCGTTTTGCTCATATCTTCTAGGTCGTAGCTTCGAACCAAATGAACTTTATATGTAACTTGACTAGAATTACGTGTAGATCCTCTTGGTGCTCTTTAACTTGCAGTTTAACCACTTCAACTTAATGTTTGTTCAGATCTGGACCAACTTTGATACTTGCATATGAGGACTTACCGGAATTGTTATATGTTGTTTTCGGCCTCATTTAAACTTGCTTTGATGTGTTGTTCTTGTTTGCATCATCTCTTGCCATGAGTAGCTTCATGCAGCATTGTCATACATCATACTTGGTTGAGCATCATGTCATGTTCATGTGTGGTGTGTTTACTATGTTGTGTGCTTCTTCTCGATAGTTCCAGTTTCGTTGCGATCGTGAGGATTCGTTCGTCTACGCTTGGTTCGTCTTCGTGGCTTCATCTTCTTCATGGACTTGTTCTTCTTCCTTGCGGGATTTCAGGCAAGATGACCGCTACCCTGGATCTCACTACTATCATTGCTATGCTAGTTGCTTCATTCTATCGCTTTGCTGCGCTACCTATCATTTGCTCTTCAAGCCTCCCAATTTGCCATGTCAGCCTCTAACCTTTTGCACCCTTCCTAGCAAACCATTGCTTGGCTATGTTACCGCTTTGCTCAGCCCCTCTTAGAGCATTGTTAGTTGTAGTGAAGTTGAAGATTACTCCATGGTGGACAGGATTTTGTTGGGATATCACAATATCTCTTATTTAATTAATGCATCTATATACTTGGTAAAGGGTGGAAGGCTCGGCCTTATGCCCGGTGTTTTGTTCCACTCTTGCCGCCCTAGTTTCCGCCATACCGTTGTTATGTTCCCGGATTTTGCGTTCCTTACGCGGTTGGGTGATTTATGGGACCCCCTTGACAGATCGCTTTGAATAAAACTCCTCTGGCAAGGCCCAGCCTTGGTTTTACCATTTGCCTCACCACCACCTAGTTTTCCCTTTGGAGTAATTAACCCAAGGGTCATCTTTATTATAGCCCCCCCGGGCCAATGCTTGTCTAAGTGTTGGTCCGAACCAGAGCCCTTTGCAGTGCCCCCTCAGGGAAACTTGAGGTCTAGTTTTAGTTGTACGGATTGCTCATCTGGTGTTGCCCTGAGAACGAGATATCTGCAGCTCCTATCGGGATTGTCGGTGCATCGGGCGGCTTTGCTGGTCTTGTTTTACCATTGTCGAAATGTCTTGTAAACCGGGATTCCGAGACCGATCGGGTCTTCCTGGGAGAAGGTATACCCTTCGTTGATCGCGAGAGCTTGTCATGGGCTAAGTTGGGACACCCCTGCAGGGTATAAACTTTCGAAAGCCGTGCCCGCGGTTATGGGCAGATGGGAATTTGTTAATGTCTAGTTGTAGATAACTTGACACCAGATCTGAATTAAAACGGATCAACCGCGTGTGTAGCCGTGATGGTCTCTTTTCAGTGGAGTCCGGGAAGTGAACACGGTCTTTGGGTTATGCTTGACGTAAGTAGGAGTTCAAGGTCACCTCTTGATCATTGCTAGCTTCACGACCGTTTCGTTTGCTCTCTTCTCGCTCTTATTTGCGTATGTTAGCCACCATATATGCTTAGTCACTGCTGCAACCTCACCACTTTACCCCTTCCTTACCCATTAAGCTTTTCTAGTCTTTATACCCATTGTAATGGGATTGCCAAGTCCTCGTGGCTCACAGATTACTACAACAACAGTTGCAGGTACAAGTTATGCGATGATCTTGACGCGAGAATGATGTTTGCTTGTTTTGGAGTTCTTCTTCTGCTTCTTCTTCGATCAGGGGCTAGGTTCCAGGTTGGCAGCCTGGGCTAGCAGGGTGGATGTCATTTGAGTTTCTGTTTGTGTTCCATCCGTAGTCGGATGGTGCTCTTATGTAAGATGATGTTGTATTCGTGTGGCATTGTATGCCTTATGTATGTATCCCCATCTATTATGTACTGCTGATGTAATGATATCCACCTTGCAAAAGCTTCTTCAAGATGCGCTTCTATCCTTGGTGGGACCTTCAAGTTCTTTTAGGATGGAGTCGCATCTTGGGCGTGACAGGTGCTCTACTTGTTCTAATTTTGGTCCCCTTCCTATGGTGGTCGCTAAGTCCTATATATAGTGGCCTTGGTCCTCTTCCCAAATATGAGCGGGAAGGGATCCCACAATGGCGGGACTTGAAAGGGGACAAGTAGTACAGTCTATCCTGACAAAAGTAGTCTTTGCCTGCGAAAAGCCTCTGGTCGTGACGCTGTGGTGGGCTCGGCGATGACCTCCGTCCTGCCGTCCTGGCGGTCTTGGTCTTGTTGCACCATAATGGAAACCTTCGGCTGATTCCTTGGGACTCCGTGCCTGTGGCTTGCCTCCCTTGTACCGAAGAGGAAACCTGCGCTCTGCGCCCGCCTGGCGCCCGCCTGGCCTTAGTCGTCATGGCTCACGTCAGACCGAGCCTCATGAGATATCTTGCATAGAACTCTCCGCCCCTCAGGAGCCCTCCTGAGGAGGCCACTTCCTTCGGGGGTCTTGGTGTCGTCCGCCTCGCAAGGCTTGGCCCCTCGCGAGGGTCTTGTGGTGTTGGTGGTGAGGCTGGGCCATACCAGGCCATCAATGAAGCCACGTGGTGGGCCGCTGGCAGGCAGGACTGGATACCCCCAAGTCCAGGACGCCGACAGTAGCCCCTGGGCCTGAGGCGCGCTCGCACTTGGCTTCGAGGCGAAGCCAAAGGGCAAGTGCGGAGCACCACGGGCCCTAACCGCCTGCGGCCTTGATGATGCATGGTGATTGATTGGACATGGGCGACTCCATTTCCCCACGCTACCTCGGCAATTGCTCCCATCTGACAAAAGGGGTGCCACCTGCCGCCAAGCTTTCATTGATCCTTCTTTGTCTTGCTCCAGACCCCCTTCCCCCCATAGTGGAAGAGCTCACCAGATCTGCCGATTTCCACCAAATCTTCTTCTTGATGGCCGCCGAGAAGACCGCAACTCCTTCCTCGCCTGCCGGCTCCACCTGGTATGAGCCAGGGCTGTTGGCGCCCTGCGTGATTGGGGAGAAGCTCCAGACCACACTCCTCCTGATCAAGTGGCGATAATGAGTGGAAGAAGACCGCGCTCCGGGTCGCCACCGCTGCACTGGAGCCCGCGTGCAGCAACTTCTTCCCCTTCTTCATGCACAACATCTTCTCAGGGATGGTACTTCCATTCTCCCCCTTCTTCTTCTCCATCCTTCACCACTATGGTCTTCACGCGCTCCACATCCATGCCAACTACATCCTCCTTCTATCCCTTTTCGCCTTCTATTGTGAGGTGTTCATGGGGGTGATGCCCTCCGTTGCCCTGTTCTGCCATTTCTTCTACCTCCGCAAGATCGGCGACAATCCGGTCGGGTGCATCGGCTTCGTCGTGGTGCGGGGCGGTAATGCTATCTCCCGCGCTAGGAAGAAAGTGGAGGATGCCGTGAAGAGGTGGGTCCTGATGGATGCCAAGAGCTCCCAGAGCTCGCTGAAGCTGTCGACCGCATTCCCCATCTCCGAGAAGTCGTGGCGTTCCGATATGATCACTGACCCCTCCCTGATGCTGTTCGTGAGGAAGATGTATAAGGAGCTGAAGAGCGCAAAGCTGATGGAGGCTATGCTCATCAGGGAGTTCCTGAAGCAGTGCATTGCGCCTCTTCAAGACCGCCCTCGGACTTTGTGGAAGCTTGGTGGTGATGACGACAAAATCCGCCTGCGCCGAGATCCCCTTCCCGAGGAGGAGCTGAACAAGGTGTTGCTCTACCTGACGGGGAAGGATCCGAGCGACCCTTCAGAAGGCTAGCTTCTGTTGTACTACCGTGATGACGCCGAGGAGGTTGTCGCAGCCATGCCTGTTTTCGATGAGCTCGGGTTCGTGCGGCTGGGGTCCTCCCTACCACCTACTACCTTGGTATACCTGTCCTCCGATGGCCAATCCTCCAAGGCCACCGAGGATGAGGTTGTGGAAGAATCCTCTGCTCTAGAGCAAAGGGAGCTCCTGCGTGACCTTCCTGACGATGATGATGACGACGAGCCCCCGATGGTGGAGGTGCCGCACCCTCCAAGAGTCACCACGAGGTCTGGGGTGGCCTTCTCGAAGCAGCCCAAGCACGCGGTCGTGAAGAAATGCAGGTCCGCGCTGATCCCTTCGGGCAGTAGCCCCCCTTCGCCGGCGTTGTCCCGGGCGGCGCCAACTGCAAGCTCTCCTTCCCCAAGAGCTCGGCACCAGCAGCTCCACCCCAGCCCCGCTGCTAAGCATGAAGAGGCGATATGCCTTCATCGACCAATAAGTCTCTCCCTTGACCTAGCTTGTTGGTTCTTGAAGTGGTACTGAGCATCTTCTCCTGTCGCTAGGCAGCAGCCATCGAAGAAGCAGAAGGAGGGTACGGAGGTTGCTGCGGCCGCATGCGATGATGCGGCCACTGCGACCCTGGTGAAGAAGAGTGCCACTACCCCCGCAGCCCTAGGGACGACGCCAGTTTAGGAGGATGTGGATGCCCATCCTCAGGAGGTGCCGGTGCCCTCGGTAGGCCTAACTCCTCCGGCACCTAGCCTTGCCGCGGCTGCTGAGGATAACCGGCCTCCGGAGCCCCCGGTCCTTCCTGAGGCTGAGGTTTCTTCTGCCTTGGCGCCGAGGGCATCTCCTCCTTTGCCGAGCGCGTGGCTGAGCCATGGTGCTCCCGCTCCCTCCAGGATCCTAGAGGAGGCAAGGGTGGCGCTGGACCTCCTCTAGGGTGAACTTCAGGGCCCGGATCATCGTTCGATGCAAGGACGCCAGGGGCTGATCTCTGGTTGGCTCAAGGCTGATGCATCTGTCCGCGCGGCCTGGGTCTCTGCGGAGGAGCCCAGAAGGCACTCGGGGTGGCCGCCACGACGCGCGACCTGGCACGGCAGGAGGCCACAAAAGCTGAGGACCAGTGCCACATTGCGGAGGCTGAACTGAAGGGTCTCTAGGAACGGCAGGCCACCCAGGCCAGCTAGCTCCAGGTGCGTGAGGAGAAGCTGAAGGCCCAAGAAGCTGCCTTCTCCATCCAAGATGCCGAGGTGAAGAAGACGGCCTTAGAGCAGGATGGAGAGCGCGACCGCCTGATGAAGCTGAAGGAGGAGGCAGACGCAGCCCAAGCGGCCCTGGCCGAGGCCAAGAAGGTGGCCGCCATCTTTATCTGACGTGCGTCTTCAGACATCTTTATCTCCAAGATGCCAGCTTCAACCTCTCCTTCTTCCTCACTCTGGTGGACGCCGACTCCTAGGATGCAGCTGCTGCCGCCATGAAGAGCTTCATGGACGCCATGCTGAGCAAGTACCTGGTGGTTGGTCCTCCGACTGAAGCCGGTGGGACGGGCGACGCGCCTGGCGATGAGGCTCTGCTGGCGAGCAGTGGTGACGCCCAAGTTTGAAGAGGTGGCCCGGCGATTCTGCTTTTGCTTGTTTATCCAGCATCATGCGACATGCCTCAGGGAGGCATTTTTCGAACTATTTGTTTGGAACAATATGTCTTGTAATAACTAGATTATGCTCCTTCAGCTTTTTTGTCTGCTTTGTTGTTCTGCGTCGGCACAGCCTGGCCCCGCGCATTCCTCAGCCGTCGTTAGGTCGTCCGGATCACCAGGACGAGCCCAAGAGGTGAGGGGCTACATGACCAGTTAGGCTCCTGAGTCGCGATGCTCAGGAGTCCTCCTTGACGTGCGAATAGCTTAGGAAAAGATGCAGGGGCAAGCCTTGGTGTTCTGTGTCGGCAGGGCCCGGCCCCACGCATGCCTCATCCGTTGTTGGGTCATCCGGATCACCAGCACAAGCCCAAGACGTGAGGGGCTACGTGACCAGTTAGGCTCTTGAGACGCGATGCTCAAGAGTCCCCCTTGACGTGCGAACGGCTTGAAAAAGAAGGGTGACAACTAGGTCTTGGCGTTCTGCATCGGTAGTGTCCGGCCCCGCGCATGCCTCAACTATCGCTGAGTCGTCCGGATCACCAGGACGATCCCAATAGGTGAGGGGCTACGTGACCAGTTAGGCTCTTGAGACGCGATGTTCAAGAGTCCCCCTTGACGTACGAACAGACCATCCTACCTTTCCCTTGCCGAGCTCTCTCTTGGGAGGGGTGCGCGAAGACCAGGCCTGTGAGGCATGGCGAGGTGGGATACTCCAGGCATGACCTAAGCGTAGCCCCCGTGCCCAGCCCCCTCGCGCTACTGAAAGCACAAGTGCTCACTAGGTGATTTTGGTAATTAATGTCAACATATCTCTTGTTGGACTAACACTTTTACCTAGTATATTCTTAGATAAGTTCAGCAATGAAGTGGCATGAACTAAAGGATGTGGAACCCCTTCAAGATGCTAAGGACAAAGGATTGGCTCAGCTTCAAGCTCAAGACTCTACATTTTATATTTTAGTGCTCCAAGATCACATTGAGTCTATAGGAAAAGCCAATACTATCAAGGAGGGATGAGGTGTTGCTTAATGAGTTTCTTGCTTCATAGTACTTAGTGATATGCTCCAAAACCCTCAACTACATTCCCACATCCACATATGACCTAAACCTAAAGTCCAACTCGGCCCCACCGATTTTTTCTATCCGGCGCCACCGAGTTCAGATGTCATAGCCACTGCCACAAACCCTAGGCAAATCGGTCTCACCGATAGGGATCTCGGTCTCATCGAGATGGGATTGTCATCTCTCTGTGTATGTCCATTATCAAAATCGGTCTTACCGAGTTTGAGTAATCGGTCCTACCGAGATTACAATGCAAACTCTCTGTTTCCTTTTTGTAACATTTCCGTCCCACCGAGATGAGCGAATCGGTCACACCGAGTTTGCCTGACCAACTCTCTGGTTAGCTTATTACCAAAGTTGGTCTCACCGAGTTTGTGTAATTGGTCTCACCGAGATTACGTTATGCCCTAACCCTAACCATATCGGTCCTACCGAGTTGCATGTCGGTCCCACCGAAAACCCTAACGGTCACATTGTTTACTAAATCGGTCTGACCGAGTTTGTTGATTCGGTCCCACTAAGATTGGTAAATTGTGTGTAATGGTTAGATTTTGTGTGGAGGCTATATATACCCCTCCACCTCCTCTTCATTCGTGGAGAGAGCCATCAGAACAAACCTACACTTCCAACTTACCATTTCTGAGAGAGAACCGCCTACTCATGTGTTGAGACCAAGATATTCCATTCCTACCACATGAATCTTGATCTCTAGCCTTCCCCAAGTTGCTTTCCACTCAAATCTTCTTTCCACCAAATCCAAATCCTGTGAGAGAGAGTTGAGTGTTGGGGAGACTATCATTTGAAGCACAAGAGCAAGGAGTTCATCATCAACATACCATTTGTTACTTCTTGGAGAGTGGTGTCTCCTAGATTGGCTAGGTGTCACTTGGGAGCCTCCGAGAAGATTGTGGAGTTGAACCAAGGAGTTTGTAAGGGCAAGGAGATCGCCTACTTTGTGAAGATCTACCACTAGTGAGGCAAGTCCTTCATGGGCGACGACCATGGTGGGATAGACAAGGTTGCTTCTTCATGGACCCTTCTTGGGTGGAGCCCTCCGTGGACTCGCACAGCCATTACCCTTCGTGGGTTGAAGTCTCCATCAACGTGGATGTACGATAGCACCACCTATCGGAAGCACAGCTCAAAAATCACCGTGTCTCCAAATTGTGTTTGAAATCTCCAAACCCTTCTCTTTACATTCTTGCAAGTTGCATGCTTTATTTTCCGCTGCTCATACACTCTTTGCATGCTTGCTTGATATGTATTGTGATTGTTAAACTTGTGCCAAAACTCCACTTAAACTTAAAGAATTTTAAAATTGCTACTTTTAGTACCTAGTGTCTAATCACCCTCCTCTAGACACCTCTTCTCGATCCTTTCAATTGGTATCAGAGCTTTGGTATCCATTGCTTTGGTTTAATCACCATTGGAGGAAGATGGATGAGTCTACTTTGGCCAGTATTAGACATAGAGTGCCTATACTTGATGGAGAATATTTTCATGAGTGGAAAAATGAGATGCTTGTGATTTTCAATCAATATCATTTGAACAAGTACATCGCTAGCCCTTGTGAACCTTATGTTTATCCTATGCATCCCACCCTTGATGAGTCAATTGACATGATTAGGAATGTTAGAACTGTTAATCTTATCACTAGAGGCTTGCCTAGAAACTTCATTGAAAAACTGCCTACTCTTAAGTGTGCCTACACTATATGGAAATTTCTTCACGAATGATTTCCTAATTATTCTTTGAAAAATCTGGATGAAATTCTCCATAAGTCTATTGCCTTGAGTAAGATGAATTCCAGTGATCCTATGTTTGGTAATTGTCTATTTGAACATACAAATCTTATGCATGCCAAAGGAAATGTTGGAATTATTAGCGATATTATTTCCGAAGCTAATAGACTTCATAAAGGAGATCATTGTCAAACTCATACTAATGAATCACCCTCACTAGGAATTGATCCACCACATGACGATGTTGAACTTGGATACTATGATGAGGATGATGATGATGACTTTGATCTTGATGATGCAATGAGACACTTTGGTCTTATGGAAAATCTTCGGGGATATATGGCAGCAGGAAAGGAATGGGTTCTTGACAGTGGATGTACCGATCACATGACCGGAGATAAAGACATGTTTCATGAGCTTGCTAAAAATGATGGTCCTCGAAAGTATTTCACTTTCGGTGACAACTCAAAGGGTAAGGTGGTTGGCCTCGGTAAGGTGGCCATCTCACATGATAGCTCCATTCAAAATGTTATGCTCGTTGAATCCATTGGCTACAACTTACTTTCAGTATCTAGACTTGCTGATTTCGGTTTCAATGTCCTATTTACTGAAGTAGATTGCCAAGTGTTTCGTAGAGACAATCATAAAATGGTCCTTACCAGTATACGTAGAGGTGATCTTTACATTGTTGATTTCACTAAAAAGGCTCAACCTAGAACTTGCTTCATTGCTAAATCCTCTAAAGGTTGGTTATGGCATAGACGATTAGGTCACGTTGGCATGCGAAATCTTGACAAGCTTATTAAAGGGAATCATATCCTTGGTGTTAACGATGTCATATTTGATAAGGATAGACTTTGCAGTGCTTGTCAAGTAGGTAAACAGGTTGGAGGAAGGCCTCCCGTGAAGAACATCATGACCACAAGGAGGCCACTTGAGCTACTTCACATGGATCTCTTTGGTCCCAACGCTTACAAAAGTCTCGGTGGAAATTCTTTTGGTCTAGTTATAGTTGATGATTTTTCAAGATTTACGTGGGTGTTCTTTCTCGATGACAAATCGCAGGTCCAAAAGATCTTCAAAAACTTCGCCAGGAAGGCTCAAAATCAGTTTGAAGTAAAGATCAAGAAGGTTTGCAGCAACAACGGAACAGAGTTCAAGAACGCAAATGTGGACACCTTTCTTGACGAAGAAGGGATTTCACATGAGTTCTCGGCTACGTATACACCTCAACAAAATGGAGTTGTTGAGAGGAAGAACCGAACGCTCATCAAAATGGCAAGAACGATGCTTGATGAGTACAAGACGCCGAAGCACTTTTGGGCAGAAGCGGTTGAGACGGCTTGTCATGCAACAAATCGCTTGTATCTTCACAAGCTACTCGGCAAGACGGCATATGAGCTCCTCACCGGTAACAAACCCCAAGTTGGATACTTTCGAGTATTCGGTTCAAAGTGCTACATTCTTGATAAGCATCGTCGTTCTAAATTTGCTCCAAAGTCTCATGAAGGTTTCCCACTTGGTTATGGCTCAAACTCTCACACTTACCGTGTCTACAATAATTTCACTAGAAAGGTTGAAGAAATGGTAGATGTGAAGTTTGATGAATCTAACGGCTCGCAAGTAGAGCAATTGCCAACTGATGTAGGAGACAAAGACCCCTCGGAAGCAATCTAAGACTTGTCTATTGGCAAGATTCATCCAACAGAGATAAAGGAGAGCAACTCGTCCGTCCAAGTGGAAGCTTCTACCTCACGAGAAGGTGAACCAAGAGTTGATACAGAAGCATCCACAAGTGGGACACACCAAGATGAAGAGAATGAGAAAGTACACCAAGAACGCCAACAACCTCCTTCTCCACCACGACAAGAGAACGACAACACAAATAATGAAGAAGGCCAAGAAGAAGAACAAGATGAAGAAGATGTTCAACCAAGACCCAAGCAAAAGCTTTCACGAGTTCGAGCAAGAATTTCTAAAGACCATCCCGTCGAGCAAATCTACAATGATATCCAAACCGGGAGAATCACTCGCTCTAAAACTCGTCTAGCTTACTTTTGTAAACACTATTCATTCATCTCTAGCATTGAACCTATGAAGGTTGAAGAAGCATTGGAAGATCCAGATTGGATAAATTCTATGCTTGAAGAGCTACACAACTTTGAGAGAAATCAAGTTTGGACATTGGTTGAGAAGCCCAACAACAACCACAACATCATCGGTACCAAATAGGTGTATCGCAACAAGCAAGATGAAGATGGACAAGTAGTTCGCAACAAAGCACGTCTCATCGCCCAAGGTTACACACAAGTCGAAGGTATGGACTATGGTGAGACTTATGCTCCCGTTGCTAGACTTGAATCCATTCGCATATTACTTGCCGATGATAATCACCATGATATCACCTTGTACCAAATGGACATCAAAAGTGCTTTTCTAAATGGTGAAATAGAGGAGGAAGTCTATGTAAAACAACCTCCCGGCTTTATCAATCCTAAGAAACCCAAAGATGTCTACAAACTTTGCAAAGCTCTTTATGGTCTTAAACAAGCTCCTAGAACTTGGTACAAATGCTTAACCAAGTTCCTTATTGAAAAAGGGTTTGAAATTGGAAAAATAGATTCTACACTTTTACTAAAAGGGTTAATGGAGAATTATTTGTATGCCAAATTTATGTTGATGATATTATATTTGGATCAACTAACCCTCATTTTAGTGAGAAGTTTGAAATGCTAATGTCGGAGAAGTTTGAGATGTCAATGATGAGTGAACTCAAATTCTTTCTTGGGTTGCAAATCAAGCAAACTAAGGAAGGTACTTTTGTCTCTCAAACGAAGTACACTAAGGACTTATTCAAGAAGTTCAATATGCAAGAATGCAAAGGTATGTCTACACCCATGCCTACTAGTGGACATCTTGATTTGACCAAAGATGGTGAACCGGTTGAACAAAAGGTTTATCGCTCTATGATTGGTTCATTGTTATACCTATGTGCTTCACGTCCCGATATTATGCTAAGTGTGTGCATGTGTGCACGATATCAAGCTGCACCTAAAGAATGTCACCTTAAGGCCGTGAAAAGGATAGTGAGATACTTAATTCATACGCCAAATTTTGGCATTTGGTATCCTAAGAGGGCCTCTTTCAATCTTGTTGGCTACTCCGACTCGGACTATGCCGGAGACAAGGTTGATAGAAAGTCCACTTCGGGTTCTTGTCAATTCCTTGGTAGATCTCTTGTGTCTTGGTCTTCCAAGAAACAAAACTCGGTATCCTTATCCACCGCCGAAGCGGAATACATTGCCGCTGGTTCATGTTGTGCTCAATTACTTTGGATGACCCAAACTCTTAAAGATTATCGGATATATGTGAAACATGTTCCATTACTTTGTGACAATGAAAGTGCTATCAAGATTGCTCATAATGACGTGCAACATTCTCGAACTAAGCATATTGAAGTTCGTCATCATTTCATTCGAGATCATGTTGCCAAAGGGGACATTAATCTTAAGCACGTTCGCACCGAAAAACAATTAGCGGACATTTTCACTAAACCTCTTGATGAGAAAGTGTTTTGCAGGTTGAGAGGAGAACTGAATATCATTGATGCTTCAAACTTGGAGTAGGAACTCCATTTGATACATGCAAGACATGTGCCTATGACTAATCCTTGATATTTCTCTTATGATGAAAATCTTACATCTTGGATATATTTGCATCTTGCATGTCATCTAACCTTTGTAGGAACTTGGAGGAATCTAAATCTATGAGATTGCAACACACTCACATATTGAGCAATCTCAACATCTCCAAAGTCTCTACATAATGGTGGTTGAAGACAAGGAAGCACAAAACCATTCACACATATCCTTTGACAAATTCTATGTTGAGTTTCATGATTGTCCTTTTGGATACACAAGTGCTCTTCCTTGCAACTAACCCATGTAGCAGGACGAACTCAAATTCCAAGTGGTGCTCCCAACTCTTGATGAGCTACATCAACCTTGAGCAACCCACACAAGTTCAACTACATGAACGATCAACACCACCACCCAAGGTATGTTTTTCCATCTTAGACAAGCTTTACTCCAAGACATGAGTTAAAGCAACTCGAGAAGATGTGAATACATCAAGATGCTTAAACGAAAAGTGGAAACCCCATTTTGAGCTTAAACGATGAGCATGACCTATGATCAAGTGATCTCACTTGACTCCTAAGTCGAGATACTCTAACATAGGTGACTTTGTCGCCGACCAATTCTAGATGAAGTTCTCTCTCGCGTTCCTTTCTGTGCTCTTGCATTTGTCTCTTGCATATTTGTTTCCCCTTTCAAAAAAAACTTCATCTAGATTTCTTTTAAAGTTTCTTCTCGTTTACTGTCTGTTCTGCATTTCCTGCATCCAATTCATTGCAAATCATTCACATAATTTCTTGCAAATCCTTGTGAGATCTTACTTGTCTAGTGAGCTGAGGTGGCAAGTGTTTTGTCTATGATGAAATTGGTTCCACCAGATTGTCATTTTTGGTCCCACCGAATCCTTTCGGTGCTACCGATCTCACTATAGGAAAAACAACCTGCCACTTATTTCTGTGATTCTTTTGATTCAGCTCCACTCAATGAATCATGTCCTCTACCAGCATCACATTTTTCTTGCTGCTTTGAATTGTGACTCAAGGACCAAACCCATGTGACAACAAATCCAGTAGATCCTTCTTGGAAATGGATGTCAAAGGGGGAGAGAGAGATCACATCAAAAGCTTTATCTATAGAGAGAGTTCACATCAACTTTATCATATCTCTAGGGGGAGAAAATACTCAAGGAAAGAGTAATCTTCAATGATCCCAGATGCTTGGTATTCAAGAGGAGAGATGTTACATGTCTTCTAGAGGGGAAAGACATGTTCATATGTGCTAAATGGCTTTAGCTCAGTTCATTTACTTTCTTGAGCTCTAATTTTCTGTTCCCTATCTTCTCCCAGTATCCCATGCTAGATTCAGGGGGAGCAAGATACTCAAGGGAAAGAAATTCTTTAAATTCCTTGCATAACTTTATCTTTGGGGACATGTCTAATCCAATGTGGTACTTGGTACTCACTCTCTACATGTCATCCCAGTCTTGGTATTCTTGTGGTTTCTTCTTGTTTGCTCTAGCTAGTAGATGCATTTGTGTTATCTAACCTTATTTTCACAGGTTCACTCCATCCTAAGCCAACTCAATACCACAAGGTAAGTATATGCATCACAGTCATGTGTATGAGAAATTCTTGCTGATGTACATACTGTTTGCGAGGACTCATGAGCATGAAGGTACATTTTCCAAAATTCTTCGCACCGATGCATATAGCCAAGATACATGTAACACATTGCCTACTCTGTCATGATTACGCATTCACATGCTCCTATTCCATATTTACATGATTGCATACATGTAGGGGGAGCCTATGCGTGTTACATGTCTTTTCCAAAGCTTTTACTTATTATTCACTATATATATATCCTCTATCCAAAGCTTTGATGTATGTTGTCATCAATTACCAAAAAGGGGGAGATTGAAAGCACAGGTGCTCCCTAGGTGATTTTGGTAATTAATGTCAACATATCTCTTGTTGGACTAACACTTTTACCTAGTATATTTTCAGACAAGTTCAACAATGAAGTGGCATGAACTAAAGGATGTGGAACCCATTCAAGATGCTAAGGACAAAGGATTGGCTCAAGCTTCAAGCTCAAGACTCTACATTTTATATTTTAGTGATCCAAGATCACATTGAGTCTATAGGAAAAGCCAATACTATCAAGGAGGGATGAGGTGTTGCTTAATGAGTTTCTTGCTTCATAGTGCTTAGTGATATGCCCTAACCCTAACCATATCGGTCCTACCGAGTTGCATCTCGGCCCCATCGAAAACCCTAACGGTCACATTGTTTAATAAATCGGTCTAACCGAGTTTGTTGATTGGGTCCCACTGAGATTGGTAAATTGTGTGTAACTATTAGATTTTGTGTGGAGGCTATATATACCCCTCCACCTCCTCCTCATTCGTGGAGAGAGCCATCAGAACAAAGCTACACTTCCAACTTACCATTTCTGAGAGAGAACCACCTACTCATGTGTTGAGACCAAGATATTCCATTCCTACCATATGAATCTTGATCTCTAGCCTTCCCCAAGTTGCTTTCCACTCAAATCTTCTTTCCACCAAATCCATATCCTGTGAGAGAGAGTTGAGTGTTGGGGAGACTATCATTTGAAGCACCAGAGCAAGGAGTTCATCATCAACACACCATTTGTTACTTCTTGGAGAGTGGTGTCTCCTAGATTGGTTAGGTATCACTTGGGAGCCTCCGACAAGATTGTGGAGTTGAACCAAGAAGTTTGTAAGGGAAAGGAGATCGCCTACTTCGTGAAGATCTACCGCTAGTGAGGCAAGTCCTTCGTGGGCGACGACCATGGTGGGATAGACAAGGTTGCTTCTTCGTGGACCCTTCTTCGGTGGAGCCCTCCGTGGACTCGCGTAGCCGTTACCTTTCATGGGTTGAAGTCTCCATCAACGTGGATGTACGATAGCACCACCTATCGGAACCACGGCTCAAAAATCACCGTGTCTCCAAATTGCGTTTGAAATCTCCAAACCCTTCTCTTTACATTCTTGCAAGTTGCATGCTTTATTTTCCACTGCTCGTACACTATTTGCATGCTTGCTTGATATGTATTGTGATTGTTAAACTTGTGTCAAAACTTCACTTAAACTTAAAGAATTTAAAGGCTGCTACTTGTAGTACCTAGTGTCTAATCACCCCCCTCTATACACCTCTTCTCGATCGTTTCAGCTACCTTCCCGAGGGAGAGCAGCGCAGTGAGGCTAGTCACTGAGCCCGGAGGCTCCCTGAGGTTAATGCAGCCATGAGGCCACCCCAAGTTGTTTATCACCAGCGCGGAGCATAGTGCTTCTGCTCTTGCACGGGCATAGCCACTCCTCGGCAGTGTCAACGGCCAGCGCGAAGCATGGTGCTTCCACTGGTGTGTGGGAGGGGGCTCCCTCTGAGGAGAGCCCCTGGGGCATGTACAGCCCCGCCCTGACACGGGTCTTGCACGTCAGGGCTGGAGGAGGTGTATATGGGCACTCGCGAGCCAGCGCGGGACTCACGAGGCCCTACCTCAAGGCGGGTTGCGCCTGGTCTTGATTAGGGATGCTTGGGTTGGTCCTGCGAGATGGTTAGGCAGCCTGCGCCAAATGCGTTTCCTGAGGTTATTGCATGAGAAGGCCAGACACCAACGACCCCAGGAGGTGATGTGAATGGGACCGGCCTGCCAGACAGAGCTCGGCCGCTGGATTTACCGATGCTACAGGGACGGACCCCAGCATAGACGCCGTGCCCAGTCATCTCATGCAAGGATACTGAAGAAAAACAAGCGGCACGCGGTTCCCATAGCCACAGGGGCACTAGGTCGCGCGCCCTCACTCATCCACCCACGATTAGCTCATACGAGAACAAGGCACCAAGAGCCATGGAAGGTGACGTACACTGGGCTGGCCCGTGATCCAGAGCTCAGCTAGTTGGGTTTAGAGAAGCTGCAGGGACGGACCCGAGCACAGACGCCGTGCTAGTCATTAATCATGAGGCGGTCGTGGGAGGGCTTGCAAGGGCGCGAGACATTCTTAGTGACGAAGCACCTGTCAGGCAGTCGATAATTCAAGAGTAGCTAACAAAGGATTGTAACTAGCTCTGATACATGCTGAAGGGATACACGCCGTAAGGACGGACCCACGCGGCTTGGGGATGATGCAGCCCGAGGGGCGCCCCCAAACTGAATGAACTAGGGAGATATCACCTGATACAGTTGCTGAAGAGTTGTTGAAGTAGCCAAAAACGCGTGCTGCTGAAGCCGTTGCTCATGAGCCGCTCCGGTGCCGAGCCTTGGGAGGCTCGGAGGGACCGGAAGGCTCCTGAAGTTGCTCCTCCATCGCCGCCAGGAGCGCCTGGTGCCTGGCTTCGCAGGCCGCCTGAGCGTCCCTCATGCAGCGCTGGAACGCCTCAGCCGCGCCTGTCAGGCCAAAAGGCATGCGGATGTAGCTGTGAGGCAGACCCTCGCATCGGCCGACACGAGACAGCCACATGAGTTGCCGAGACGTGGCCCTGTTGAGACTGGGGATGTTGATGCAGACATGGAACTCCTTACCCTTGCCAGGGCAATGAGCCGCGCCATGCGGCAGTCGACGACCACCTTGCAGAACCCTTCCTTCCCGAATCTCCTCGATTGCCTTGCTGATGAACTCGTGAACGCCTCGTGCCTCATGCCTGCCGCCTTCTCCTAGGAAGTGTGCTCTGAAGAGCGCCTCCACATGGTGCCCGAGCGCCACTCTCACGATATTGGCTAGGTCTGAGGCCCTCCAGAGGAGAGCCCCCGAGCCTAGCCTGAGAGGAGCGTCAGGCATGTGTCCCTATGCGATGGGTGAAGGTGCCGCGTCCGGAGATGCCAGACTCAGTGCTGTGTCCTCGAGTGATGCTCCCTCACGAGACCCCTGGCCCAACTGTAGCTTCTTAGTCTTGGGGGCGACCTCAGGAGGGAGGGCGCCGTCTTCGTCTTGCGGGTTCTCAATTACTGCAGCCTGGAAGACGCGCTCGAGGGAGCACACTGCATCCTTCTCTTGGTAGGCGACCGTGATGATGCCGCCGCTTCCTGGCATCTTGAGGATGTTGTAGCCGTGGTGTGTGGCCGCCATGAACATGGCCAGTGCTGGGTACCCTAGGATGGCGTTGTAGGGAAGATGAATGTCGACGATGTCGAAATCAAAGAGCTCGGTGCGGTAGTTGTTGCGCTCGCCGAAGGTGACAGCAAGGTGAACTTGCCCGATCGGGTGTGTTGATCCGTCGGTCACTCCTGAGAATGGCTTGGTGGGGTGCAGCTGGTAGTATGGCACCTAAAGCCTGTTGAACGTCTGAATAGAGAGAACATTGAGCCCTGCTCCACCATCGATGAGGGTCTTGGTGATGTTCACGTTGCTGATGACAGGGGAGCAGAGCATGGGGAGTGCACCTGCGGTGGCTATGCACTTGAGCCGGTCCGAGGAGTCGAAGGTGATGGCGCACTTGGACCACTTGAGAGGGTGAACCGCTTCGGGCTTCGGGAGTGCTGCATTCACCTCGCGTGCAAACTGCTTGAAGACACGGTGGGAAGCTCGGGCCTGCGAGCCGCCCAAGATGCAGGCAATGGGTCGAGGCTCCTGGAAGCCCCCAGCCCCCTCGTCCTGGTGGTGATCTTTGTTCCTTCTTGGAGGTGGAGGCAGAGGAGGCAAGGCCGCGTTGCCCTAAGGACGGTCCTCAAGAGGCTGCTCCCTCTAGTTGCCCTCGCGAGGCTGGTTCTGCCAGCGGTCCTCACGGGGCTGGTCACGCCACTCCTGACGGCGGTCGCGTCCATCCCAGCATCCTCCACCTCAGCCACCTCCGCGATCATAGCTCGGACCATTGCGCTCGGGGCATCGACCGAGGCGCCTGTCATGGAGAGCCCTGAGCTCCTGGCAGTCGCCGGTGTTGTGGCTGTAGACGTTGTGGAAGGCGCAGAATGACCGCTTTCCCTTGGATGACTCGGGGTGGTCACAGCCATGCTTGGTCTCTGGCTCGGCCGCAAGCACGGCTGGCCCCGTGCGCTTTGTGTCCTTGGCCTTGGTCTTCTTGTCTTCTAGATCAGCATCAAGGAGCTCGAGGAGGGAAAGGCGTCCCTCCTCAGCCCTTGCACACTTGTTCGCCAGGTTGAACATCTCCAGAGCAGTGTAGAGGTCCTCGTGGATGGCTAGCTCCTCCTTCGTCTTGACATCACGGACGCCATGGGTGAACGCCGAGATGATGGCCTCGTCAGACACCTTGGGAATCTTAAGGCGAACGTTGTTGAAGCGCTGGATATACTTGTGCAGGGTCTCTCCAGGCTGCTGCTTGACGTGACGCAGGTCGCTCGCGGCCGGCGAACGGTCGCGAGTGGCCTGGAAGTTGGCGATGAAGCTGTTGCGCATCTCCTCCCAGGAAGAAACCGACCCCTCGGTCAGTTTCAGGAGCTAAGAACACGCGCCATCCATGAGGGCCATTGGGAACCAGTTTGCCATGATCTTCTTGTCACAGTTGGCCGCCTCGATGCTTAGCTCGTAGAGCTATAGGAACTTGGCGGGGTCTGCTGTGCCATCGTAGCGTGGAGGCAGGTCAGGCTTGAACTTCCTCGGCCAGACGACATTGCGGAGCTCCGCAGTGAACGCGCGGCACCCTGCCGTGGCCACCGGAGGTCGTTGAGGGGGTGGAACTTGGCCTTGGTGCACGCGCACCACCACCTCCTGTGGCGGCTCGCGAGCCTGGTGCTGGGGGGCTGCAAGCACACGCGCTTCTCCTTGGGGACGTTGCACCACCTGGCAGCTCACGTCATCTCGAGCCGGCGCAGGGTGCTGTGGGTCGTGCTGTGGAGGCATGCGCCTTGGCTCGATGATGGCGCCCCAGGTCAGAGGTTGAGGAGGAGCCCCGTGCGTGATGTCACTCGCTGCAGGTGGTTGCTGAAGCAGCAAGCGAGCCGGCCCGTTGGAGCCCTAGTGCACGACGCTGATGAGCTCGGTGATCCGCTCGAGCCACTCCTCATAGAGGTCACCCACCGAACGGTAGCAAAGAAGCTCCCGTGCCATGAGCAGAGCGGCCTGGGCGTCCACCTAGCTGCAGCGCACATGGGATGACAAAGCTGCTGGGATTAGTGACAGAGTAGCGGCGTGGACATCACGGCGCACTAACGGGTGCAACGATGAAGCTTGCTGCTCATGGCCGGCAGGGCCCATGGCGGCGTTGGCCATTGGAGAGGGAGCGCGGCGGGTGCAGCCGTCACCCACCGGAGTCGTCTGAGCGACACGGGCGGCGACATCAGCCCGACGCTCGGCATGAGCCCTGCGCGCATCGGCCATGGAGATGTCCGAGCGGTGGCGGATCAAACGATGAAAGAGAGGATCTGACGCACCCCTAACTAGCGCGCCAAATGTCGGATTTAGGGATCCAGGAACCCTTGAGAGGTTTGAACTCTGGGGTGAGTGGGGAGGTCTCAACCTGCCTAGCCTGTCTACTCGTGATCCTCCTACCCTAGTGTGACGAGCTCAAAGAGACACAAAGACACATAGATTTATACTGGTTCGGGCCACCGTGGTGGTGTAACACCCTAATCCAGTGTGGTGTGGCAGATTGCCTCGAGGGGCTATGGATGAACTAGTACAAAGGATGAACACGCCTCAGGAGGTGAGGTGTTCTTGAGCTGGTGTGGTGCTCTACTTGTTCTGATTTCGGTCCCCTTCCTATGGTGGTGGCTAAGTCCTATATATAGTGGCCTTCGTCCTCTTCCGAAATATGAGCGGGAAGGGGACAAGTAGTACAGTCTATGCTGACAAAAGTAGTCTTCGCCTGCGAAAAGCCTCTGGTCGTGACGTTGTGGTGGGCTCGGCGATGACCTCCGTCCTACCATCCTGGCGGTCTTGGTCTTGTTGCACCAGAATGGAAACCTTTGGCTGATTCCTCGGGACTCCGCGCCTATGGCTTGCCTCCCTTGCACCGAAGAGGAAACTTGTGCTCTGCGCCTGCCTGGCATTGGTCATCATGGCTCACGTCAAACCGAGCCTCATGAGATATCTTGCAGAGAACTCTCCGCCCCTCATGAGCCCTCCTAAGGAGGCCACTTCCTTCGGGGGTCTTGGCGTCGTCCGCCTCGAGAGGCTTGGCCCCTCATGAGGGTCTTGTGGTGTTGGTGCTGAAGCTGGGCCGTACCAGGCCGTCGATGAAGCCACATGGTGGGCCGCAGGCAGGCAGGACTAGATACCCCCAAGTCCAGGACGCCGACAAAGATGATCCTCGGGTTTATAACTCCCAAGGGAAAGGTTTAGATTGTTAGGCAAATGGAAAACTAAGGTTGGGCCTTTCTGGAGGAGTTTTATTCAAAGCAAACTGTCAAGGGGGTCCCATAACCCCAACCGCGTAAGGAACACAAAATCACGGAACATAACACCGGTATGATGGAAACTAAGGCGGCAAGAGTGGAACAAAACACCAGGCATAAGGCTGAGCCTTCCACCCTTTACTATATATATAGATGCATTAAAATAAGAGATATTGTGATATCCCAACATAATCATGTTCCAACATGGAGCAATCTTCAACTTCACCTGCAACTAACAACGCTATAAGAGGGGCTGAGCAAAAGCGGTAACATAGCCAAACAACGGTTTTCTAGGAAGGTGGTTTAGAGGCTTGACATGGCTATGGGAGGCATGATATGACAAGTGGTAGGTAGCGCGATGTAGCGATAGAACGATCAACTAGCCAGTATAGATAGAAGTGATATCGAGGGTAATGGTCATCTTGCCTGAAATCCTGCTAGGAAGAATAACGAGTCCATGAAGAAGACGAAAGGACGAAGTGGAACCAAGCATAGTCGAATGAATCCTCACGATCGCAACGAAATAGGAACTATCGAGAAGAAGCACAACCGGAAAGAAACAAACAACATGGTAAACACACAACACATAAACATGGCATGATGATCAACCAAGTATGATGCATGACAAGGCTATATGATTCTACTGATGGCAAGAGATGATGCATACAAGAACATTACATTAAAGCAAGTTTAAATGAGGCCGAAAACAACATATAACAAATCTAGTAAGTCCTCATATGCAAATTTCGAAATTGGTCCAGATCTGAATAAACCTTATGTTCAAGTAGTTAAACAGCAAGTTAAGATGCACCATGATGATCTACACAAAATTTTAGTCAAGTTACATATAAAGTTCATTTAATTCGGAGCTACGGCCTAGAAGATATGAGCAACGCAAGTTAAACATAGCATTGATACAAAATGCATTCAAACATGAAGCACATGCTCAAAACAAGAATGCAACAAGATAATATTAAACTACATGTAATTCTAAACAAGTTTCATATAGAGCATGCTCAAAACGTAGCATCGGTTCAACACATACACCCAAAACAAGATATAACAACAATCTGCCCAAAACAGCAACTAGGCACTTTGCAACCATCAAAACAACATGCTACAGGAACTATATGAGCACAAACTTGACATTCACTTCTTTTACATATAACAAACTTCAAATTTTACTAAGGTTCGGGTTCATAGGAACCAAGATTAAACCAATATGATCAATGCAAAAAGCAACTTTATAAGACAAGAGCATATACATGAGCAGAGTTAATATGATGACATGTTGGAGGCAAACAAGGGCATGGTGTCGAAGTACACATAACAAAGAGAAAATAATATCATGGCATCATATACATACGGCTCATGGATTAGTAGGAACCAACAAGACAAGGTTGAATGTTGAAACAGTTTTAGCAAGTGTAAAACAGCAACATCATAATAGAATGTTTGCAAGCATGGAACAGAGGCATATGAAGTCCAAAATTAACAACCATGGCATGTGAACAAATTACTCATAGTATGATTCAAAACATGTAATTGGAGCATCTCCATAATAGGCATGGATCAATTAATAACAAGCTCACAACAAGGCATCACGAAGTTAATAGAAAACTGGAACAACATATAGGCATATTCATGGCAATGAAAACATATGCTAGAGGACATATATAGGGCATAAAAAGAGAATAACATGGAAATCAAAACATGTCAACTAAGAATCTCCATATTACGCATTGGTTAATTAGTAGCATCAAGCAAACATAGCAACATGATATGACAGAAACAGACTTGACAGCACATTAACAACAAGTAGACCACTTCACAAGCTTGATGCATTCACTACGGAGTATATCAAAATATATGGATTGCACCACAGGAAATATGGAATAATTATGCTCCTGAAACATGTAGACATGATGCTCAAAAGAAAATCACACAAAAATATATAAAAATGACAAATAGGCAAGTTACATCAGTTTTCAGCAGTTAACGACAACATGCACTTTTGTAACAGGGATTAATATGTCAATATGCATCCTAACAAGAATTCAACGGCATCCAAAATGAAGATCATGAAGAGTAGAACACGTTCATATCAAGATCATCATCATAGGATCAACAGAGACAAAGTTACACCACTCACAAGACACCTAAATGATGTTAACATGCAGCAGTTTACAGCAGTTTATATCACTTAGCAGTTTTGCAACGAAGATTAAGGCATCAAGATGAACAGTAACATGAATGAAGCTATATGCACAAAATGGAGCTATATGCATGGAGATATGACGGGGATGTACCGGTGGTGTACCAAGATCACTCGTTAACTCTCGGCCCATTCCAAGAACATTTTTCTGTGGCTCACAAAACAAGATCTATGAGGTGCGACAAGCGTGTGCAAGTGTGGTTGGGCTCAGAATGAACAACGGAGAGAACTGGGAGTACCCGAACGGATGCAGGTTTTGAAAAACATGCAGATGAAATGCAGATGATGACATGGCAAGATGCAACACGCAAGCAAATGACATGGTAAGAATGGCGTATAACTGGAAGACATCTGGCGCGTCGGTCTCGGGGCGTTACAACTAACTCATGACTAACCCTAAACTAACTCTAGCCAAAGAGGTGTTTGGATGATAGGGTTAGATTGACAATAAATGCACTTGATGGAGAGAGAAAAGTGATTTTTTAGTGGGCCCCACGAGAACTAGCTCCAATTAGCACCACTTGGCTGGTGAGATAGATGGAGAAAAGTATTTTTTCAGTGGGTCCAATGAGAACTAGCTCCAATTAGCACCTCTTGGGTGGGATAGTTTTTTTTGGTGGGTTAGGCAGAACTTGCTCCAATCTAACTCTCATGTTTGGATACTTTAGGGCTATTTGAGCCCCAACTAGCTCAAACTAACTCTAACCCATGGATCCTAACAGGGCCAAAGTTAGTCTTGGAAAACGCATTAAGCCCTATAGACATGGACAGATGGAGTACATGGTACTAGCAAACGCTCACCATTAGTAGTAGTTCATTGGTTGGTTTTGATTTTTGAATTGAGTAGTTCTAGTACACTTCGTTGTGCTGCTACCGTCCAATATTCGCATGTGGTGGTTTCTAGAATAAAAAGGAGGTAGTACTTACTGTGGGAAAGGTGAAGTGATGGTTGCTTCGCCCGAGCAACTTATTACCCTAGGAATATTGGAATACCAGCGGATTCAGCAAAGAGAGAAATGATGGTTCCTTCGTCTGAGAAACTTACTATGGTGAAGGTGGGGCTCTGTGATTTGACTACTCACTATTCATTATTACTGTGGCGCAACGACCGAGGTGAATCTCCCCTGCAGTTGTGCACTCAATATTGCTGCATGGCAGGTGGAGCCGGATGAAGGATGTGAAGGAAATATGCCCTAGAGGTAATAATAAAGTTATTATTTATTTCCTTAACTCATGATAAATGTTTATTATTCTTGCTAGAATTGTATTAACCAGAAACTTAGTGCATGTGTGAATACATAGACAAAACTTATAGTCCCTAGCATGCTCTACTTGACTAGCTTGTTAATCAAAGATGGTTATGTTTCTTAACCATAGACATGTCTTGTCATTTGATGAATGGGATCACATCATTAGGAGAATGATGTGATGGACATGACCCATCCGTTAGCTTAGCATTATGATCGTGTCAGTTTCATTGCTACTCCTTTCTTCATGACTTATACATGTTCCTCAGACTATGAGATTATGCAACTCCCGAATACCGGAGGAACACTTTGTGTGCTACAAAAACGTCACAACATAAATGGGTGATTATAAAGGTGCTCTACATGTGTCTCCTAAGGTGTTTGTTGGGTTGGCATATATCGAGATTAGGATTTGTCAATCCGTGTTTTCGGAGAGGTATCTCTGGGCCCTCTTGGTAATACTCATCACTATGAGCCTTGCAAGCATTGTGACTAATGAGTTAGTTGAGGGATGAAGTATTACGGAACGAGTAAAGAGACTTTCTGGTAACGAGATTGAGCTAGGTATGATGATACCGACGATCGAATCTCGGGCAAGTAACATACCAATGACAAAGGGAACAACGTATGTTGTTATGCGGTTTGACCGATAAAGATCTTCGTAGAATATGTAGGAACCAATACTAGCATCCAGGTTCCACTATTGGTTATTGATCGGAGACGTGTCTCGGTCATGTCTAAATAGTTCTCGAACCCGTAGGGTCCGCACGCTTAACGTTCGATGACGATTGGTATTATGAGTTTATGTGATGTGATGTACCGAAGATTGTTCGGAGTCCCGGATGTGATCGCGGACATGACGAGGAGCCTTGAATTGGTTGAGACATAAAGATTGATATATTGGATGGTTATATTCAGACACCAGAAGTGTTCCGGAGAAGTTTCGGATAAAGAGTGCTGGAGGGTTACCGGAACCCCCTTGGGGGAACTAACGGGCCTAGATGGGCCTTAGTGGGAGAAGAGGAAGGGCCAGGAGGGGCTGCCCCCCTGAGTCCGAATATGACAATGGAAGGGGGCGGTGCCCCCTCCTTTCCTTCCCTTCCCCCTCTTTGTTCCTTCCCCCTCTCTCCCTTTAGGTGGAAACCTACTAGGACTTGGAGTCCTAATAGGATTCCTCTCTTTGGGGCGCGCCCAAGGAGGGTCGGCCGGCCTCCCCTCTCCTCCTTTATATATGGGTGCAGGGGCACCCTAGAACACACAAGTTGACAATTGATTTAGCCGTGTGTGGTGCACCCTCCATAGATTTTCACCTCGGTCATATCGTCATAGTGCTTAGGCAAAGCCCTGCGTCGGTAACTTCATCATCAACGTCACCACGCCGTCGTGCTGACGAAAATCTCCCTCAACCAGGATCTAGAGATCATGGGAGGTCACCGAGCTGAATGTGTGCAGATCGCGGAGGTGCCGTACCTTCGGTGCTAGGATTGGTCGGATCGTGAAGACGTACGACTACATCAACCGCATTGTCATAACGCTTCCGCTTTCGGTCTACGAGGGTACATGGACAGACTCTCCCCTCTCGTTGCTATGCATCATCTAGATAGATCTTGCGTGATCATAGGATTTTTTTTGAAATTACTGCGTTCCCCAACAGGATTTCCCACATGTCAGCAAAACGAAGTTGAATTGTTTCTGGCATTACTATCAATATTTCAGGATTTGTTTATATGTACGCATAATTTTCTAGCATAATGAAATTGTGCTGTAATGCTACGAAGGTTTCAACTTTGGTTCCCACAGAAAAAAAGGTTTCAACATGGATTCATGTGTCCTCTTGCCACAAGATTCTCTCGTTACAACATTCCATGAAATACAAATGAAACTACCATGACTGCTAATGCATCTCACACTACAAAAAAAAGACACATCCGTGACATTTTGGGCCGAACGAAAAAAATATCTATCATACTTATGACACTTCTATGGCGATAATTGTGACAAAACCCGATATCATCGTAGATGTGGTGGGTTCCTACTTCTATGACAAAAAATCATGACAGAAAATGGGCTTTTTGTCCTGGGCGGGACGGAGACGCAGCTGCATGACATTCTTTGGGCCGTCCATGACGGAAAAAACCATGGTAGAAGCAAGGGAAAGGAAAATTTCGGGGAGTTCCCGGTTACGGTGGGTGGTCGGGGGTCGAGCGATGCGCTTTTCTCTCGTACACGTACGCGCGTGTGTGCAGGTGTTGGCTCTAACTGAACCCGAGCGAGGCGTTGGGCTCTAACTGAAACCGAGCGATTGCATTGCCGGCTACGCTTTACTGAACCCGAGCGATCGATTGATGGGTTTTTTTGACACTTGAAACAGTAGGAGAGGATCTTATTGTATGTATTAAATAAAGTGACAAAAATTCTTACAAAGTCATAACCTTACATCCATTGCCATGGAGCAACTTTTGGGATGGGGTGAACACTAGAAAGAAGGAACTAAAGATGTGTGAAAACAATGAAAAAGTTAAAGACTGTCTACAAAAGAGGACAAAAAGGGTTTAAGTTTATCTTCCAAGCTATAGCGAAGAAGGGAGAGGTCTTCTCTCAACCTAGCCAGCCAGGACGATTTCGAAGGTGATATCCCTCTGAAGTGTTTGTTGTTTCTCTCTTTCCAAATGCTCCAAGCAGCCTGTAGAAAAATATCCATGAACATCTTGCTATTCCGCGTAGATTTTGCATGCTCAATCCATTGAAGCCTTGTACCATGTGTTATCCAGTTGATATTAAGATGTGACTAGCACTCTCGGCTAAATGGACAGGTGAAGAAAAGGTGCTCCAAAGTTTCTTCAATAGGTGAATTACACAGTAGACAAGTGTGATTGCCACCAATGTTGTAATGTCTCCTCTTGAGCATGTTTCGTGTGTTTAGTCTATCTAAGAGGAGTAGCCATCCGAACACTTTAATTTTCATGGTGACTTTAGATTTCCATAGCCAATTATATGTTTGGTGAGCTTTTATTTCTCTGAAGTAACAGGAGTAATATTGGCTCTCAGTGTAGTCTCCTTTAGCCCAAATGCATGTCCATTTGTCCTCTCCGTGGGCCAAGGTAATCGGTGTCAACAGTTGTTGTAGATCCATCAATTCTGCATGTGCCTGTGCAGATAGAGGAAGTTGGAAGGTTTCCCCCAACGAGTCAGCCGTTAATAGAGCATGGACAGAGATATCTTCATTACTGGTGAACGAGAAGGCCCTGGGATGGCTAGAGGCCAGGATATCATCCATCCAAAGATCTTTCCAAAGCAAAGTGGTGCGGACATCCTGAATTGTGACTTTGGTGATGCCTCTATAGACGGGCATGAGCTTTGTGATATCTCTCCATCAGAATGAACCACATGCATCCGTTGCATGTGGGATTTTCGAGGTGTAATAGGTGTTCCAGATTAGTTCCACCCACGGTAGATCCCAGTGATTATAGAACTTGTGCAGATATTTAAGCAACAGGGCATCACTTTGTATTCTGAGGTCTAATATACCCATTCCACCACATTCCTTTGGTTTGCAAATCATGCTCCAAGCAGCCAGAGAATTACATGATTCCCCCTGCTCCATCTTTTTAGTTCAAAGACATTTCCTTCTGATCATGTCTAACAGCTCAACAATGGAAATGGGAAGCTTGAGTGTACATAGAGCAAAGATTGTGAGAGAAGTGATCACTGAGTTCAGTAAAGAAAGCTTTGCTCCATACGAAATCATGTTGAGAGTAGTTGTGAGGCGGCGCTCCACTTTGCAAACCAAAGGCATTAAATCCTGAAAAGATGGTCGTGTGGACCCCAAAGGCAGCCCTAGGTAAGTGAATGGCATGTTGCTAGTCATGCAGCCGAAGATTTGGGCAATGTTGGTACTGAGAGACTCATCACAGTTGATTGGGATGAGAGTGGATTTTTGGAAGTTTATTTTGAGGCCAATGGAAGTAGCATAATCAGACAAAATCTGCTTGATCGTGGCAGCTTGGGTTTCACAAGCCGGGAGAACCAGAATTGTGTCATCGGCGTATTGAATAACCGGGTATTCTTTTTGGGTTGCACATGGAAAAGGAAGCTGAATATGACCATCATTAATGACAGCTTGAAGGAGGTTGGCGGCCAGCACGAAAATCAAAGGAGATAATGGGTCTCCTTGTCGTACCCCACTTTTGCAATGGAATTGTCTCTCCGATACGCCGTTTAGTAGGACCGAAGATTTGCCTGAGGCCAGAATAACTTTGATCCAGTTTAGCCATTTATCGTTGAATCCCATGTGATGCATAATCTCCAACATTGCTTCATGCTCAATCGTGTCAAATGCCTTAGCGAAATCAAGCTTAAGGAGGACAATTGTTTCTTTTTGAGGTTTGGCATTGATAAATGTACTCGAATTCCCATGCCAGGCAATCTTGTATAGATCTTCCCTTCAAAAAAACATATTGATTTCGATGCACTATTTTTAAGATGATCTTTTGTAGACGGTTGGCAAGAAGTTTCGTGATGATCTTAAGACAGCAATTGAATAGCGTGATTGGCCTATAATCATTGACTGAAGCAGGTGCATTTATTTTTGGGATCAGAGTAACGATACCCTCATTAATGCTCTCCAGGTTTAAGTTGCCCTCATGGAATTGATTGCAAAGAAGGTAGAAGTCTTCCTTAATCACGTGCCAACAAGATTTGAGAAAGTGACCACTGAAACCATCTGGTCCCGGAGCTCTATCCGCAGGCATGAATTTAATCACATCATGTCGGGGGAAACTGATCCACGAACACCTATGGGACCGGCGGACCAAGCCCCTTTCGGTTCTGCGGGGGGCGAAGGTCGCACGAAGAGCGGATCGAGGCGAAGCACACGAGCAGTTTACCCAGCTTCGGAGCTCTCCGGAGAGATAATACTCCTCCTACTGCTTGTCTGATTGTATTGTGTTCTTGCTCGAGAGAGCTAAGTGTCACCGACAGGTGGCAACGCAGAGAAGGGTAAAAATGTAAAAAGAGAGGTGGTTGGTACAGTTACTTGTACAGTGTTTCCTATCTAACCCTGACGACAGGGGACAAGGGCATTAAATGCCTATCTGTGTAGCCCAAACAGTGCAGAAAAGGACCGTCAGGGGAGCCACCGCTCGCCATGATGGCGATCTTGTCAGCTTCGCATGCCACCGCGCACCGCTGGCTGCACAGCCTCCCGCCACGCGCGCCTGGAAAGGCCCCCAGAGCGACACGTTGGTGGATGCGCTGGAGCGTGGGCACAGAGTGGCCGCCTGCCGCGGCAAGCGCCTTGCCGCGGCCGTTGTCTTGTCGGGCCTAGAAGCTTGTCGCTCACCGAGCCTTGCCGGGACGCGCGGCGCGTCGCGGCAAGTTCCTTGAGATGCCTTGGTTGGCCTTCCCGGCAAGCTCCTCTTGCCGGGGCCTTGTCTCCTGGGCTTAAATACTTTGTTCTTGAATGGCTCCAAAGGAACCACGGAGGATCTTGGCAGTCACCCGGCAAGCCTTGCCGCGGGGTGCTGCAACTGCCCGTGCACAAGTTTGGGGTACTAGGGTACCCCTATTCTAGTACACCGACAGGAGCCCCCGGGCCTGGGCCATACACGGTGCCGAGCGCTATTGGGCCAGGCCCAAAACAGGGCACGGGCACACGCAGCCTGGATTACGCCGAATCTTACTCCGTATCCACCGCGCCCTCCCCAACGGCACGCATCGAATGCGGCATCGTGGGAGAGATCGTGGGTGGATTCTTTATTCGGAAGGGCGAAATGTCCGCCCCCTCCCTTTTTATAAGCAGGGGAAACAGGGGCAGT
>NC_057807.1:411574615-411588747 GCF_018294505.1 Triticum aestivum
GCTACTACTCCATCTTCGTAAACCTCCGCCGCTCCCCCCTTCTTCTCGAAGCCGAGAGAGAGCAGCACTCCGCCCCCCATTGCCACCAGCATCACCAACACCGTCGACCTCCCCCACCACCTCCGCCATGGCTCCGAAAGCCGACAAGGGGAAGGGCGTGAAGTCGGCCGAGGTGCAGCGGCTCGCGGCGCTACAGAAGGAGCAGGCGATCTTCTCCCCTCAGCTCGGTGCGCAGGAGCTGAGGGAGTACTACTACCTCTTCTGGTCGACGGAGACGCGAGCGCATCCGCGCACGATGGTACTCCCAGCCGCCGCTTCGGAATTGGCTCCAAACGGGTACCCATTCTTCGCGCTGTTCTTCTATTGCGGGCTCTGCCCGCCCTTCTCGGAGTTCTTCTGCGACATAATGAACACCTACGGGCTCCGCCTCCTTGATTTCACCCCCAACGCCGTTCTGGCCATGGCAGTTTTCGCACATTTATGCGAAAACTTTGTCGGAGTCCACCCCAATGTAGCCCTTTTCCGCCACTTCTTCATGCCTCGGGTTGAGAGAGGAGAGCCACTTGCCGGGGGGATCGCCTGGATCTCGAGAGTCGGCAAGAAGGAAGCGTATCTGGAAGGTGAGCTTCGCAGCAAATGGGAGGAGTGGAGAGCGGAGTGGTGCTGGATCGTCGAGGAGGACCCGCAGCCGTTCACTGCCCTGCGCCAAGCCCCAATCGTGCGCGGCAACGATTGGAGCAACGTGGCCCCGGAAGACGACAGATTGAAGATCGCCGTCACCCGGATCCTTCGCCTCAGGCTTGCCGGGCTCACCGTAGGCGCAGTTGGCGCAGACTTCCTTCGCCGCCGCATCGCCCCCCTGCAGGAGAGGGGGAGACCTGCCTGGGAGTTCAAGAACTCGGCAGATATAATGCGGCTGCGTCCGGGTCTCAACTTCAACTTCACCGTCCTGGAGTTGGATGCAATGCTTCTGGAGCTGTTCAAACGCGACCCCCAGAACCCATTCGTTTTGCCAAGGAGCGTTGTTCCATTGTGCAATAATTCATCGCTTGACCGGATCCGCGCCATGATGCCGTTGTGTGATTCCCACGGAATCGTTCCAACTTGGCAAGAACCTGCGGAGGACGTCGTGCAGGCGTTCTTCGACGACTTGGTAGAAGTGCCGGTCCGCGCCGACGAATAGAAGAGCCTCACCCGCGACACTACCGATGCGGAGCTGTAGCGCATCGCCACTAGGGCGGAAGAGGCTGCGGCAGCAGCTGCCGCGGGCGCGTTCAGGTTCACCGTAGAGGAGGCAGAGGCGGCAGAGGCGGCAAGCCTTGCCGAGCGCGAGGAGTTTGCCGGTGAGGAAGATCTTGCCGGCCCTGAAGCTGAACCGAGCGAGGCCGGTGAGGAAGAGCCCGAGCCTTCAAACAGCTTGCCGCAGGCGGAGCCCCCGGCCCCGCCAAGGAGGCGTCTCCGCAGGGCCGGGGACATAGAGGGGCGGCAAACGAGCCAACAGCCGCCAAGCCGTGCGACACGCTCTACCGCGGCAAGCAATGTTGCTGCGGGAGCGCCTCACGCTGTGGCGGCAACTGGAGCAGGATCTTCCCGGTCCACCGCCACCGCCCCTGCCAAGCGGGCAAGGGATCCTACCCCTCCGCCTCGCCGCACCGGAGGGGAGCCAGACTTCGATCTCTCCGCGCTCAGCTCCGACGAGGAGGAAGAAGAGTAAGTTTCTTTGGTGCTCTTGTAGTTCTTCAATTCTTGTTGCTTTTATCTTGTCTCTGACTTGCTTCAATCTGAACCCATTCCTTTTCAGGACGCTGTCCCAGAGAGCTGCGAAGAGAGCCAAGGCCTCGGTGATTGTCATCGAAGATGATCCCACCGTGTTAGCAGGGGGTGTGTCTGAGACCACCTTGACAGACCCTGCAGCCACTCCCGAAAGCAGCCCCCAGTGCAGCCCCCAGCGTAAGTTTGTGGTTTTACTTCCTGCTGTCGGGCGCGCATGGGTGCTCTTTTCTCTACTGATATCTTGCTTGTTGATTTGTGTAGGAGCAGAACAGCCTCACCAGGAGGGCCCGGAAGCCGCCCCCGAAGCGCCATCTGCTTCGACTATGCCGCCAAGGGAGGAGTCCCCGGCAAGGGAGCGCTCTCCGGCAAGGGAGAACGCCCCGGCACGGGACAGTTCTCCGACAAGGGACGGCACCAGTGATCCTCCGGCAGTTGAGACCGTGACTGCAGATCCTAGTACAGGTAATCTTCTTGCCTGGAATCTTCCCTTGGGCCCTTCTTCTTCTGAATTTCCTTTCTTGGATTTTTGCTTGATTTTTCTCCCTTCTTCGTTCTTCAGATCCATCTGCTGCGGAGCCAATGGAGACTGAGGACGCCGGCGAGGAAGGCGTGCGTGGCAGTAACGACGACGCCACCGCCAACAGAAGGGGCCGGTGCTGATGAGCCCGCCAGCGAAGAGGCCGCCAAGGCTGCTGCTGCAAAAGCTGGCGAGGGGTCGGGCGATCGCACTGACGGCCCTGAGGCCGCAGAAGCGCCAGGCACTGCATCGACCGCCGATCCCTCCGCCGCTGCCGCGGAGCCAGGCTCCGAAGAGCCCTAGCCCGGCGCCTACTTGAAGGCCGGCGACGGTATCTTCATCAAGCTTCCCTGGGCGTCGAGCTCCAGGGCGCCGGTCAAAGGAGAAACTTTCGATGAGGAGCTGCTCGCCTCCGCCGGGCTGTCGTTGGTTGATGCGCCAAGCAGCAGCAGTGGCGAGCCTGAGGAGGAGCAGCTGCTGCGGAAGCTGCTGTCACTCTACCGCGCACGACAAGCCAAGCTGGCTTCTCGGGAAGCGCTTGTCACGAGGGCGGGAGTCGATATGGAGAAACGCGCGGAGGAGCTTCGGGGCCTCAATCAAGAGGCCCTCCGGTTCTTGGCACAGGAGCGGGAGCGACTCGTCGAGGAGCGTACAACCTTCATTCTTGAGAAGGCCGAAGCTGAGGAGGAACAAAGGCTTGCTGCCGAGAAGCAGTCTGCGCGAGAAGGCGAGTTGGTGCAGCGGAAGGCCAACCTTGACAGCTACGAGGAGGAGCTTGTCGCGCGCGAGGAAACACTTGGCGGGGCTCTCAAGGAAGCAAGGGATGCTGCCGCAACTGCAGAGGCCGCCAAGAAGGAGCTGGAGATGAGGGTGACGCAGTTGGAGGCCAACCTCAAGACGAGTGGCGAGGAGCTTGCTGTGCTAAAGCGCGAGCGCGAGAAGGATGCTGCTGCTCATGGTGAGCCGCAGGGTCTTCTCGCTAAAAGGAGCAAGGAGCTCAGCGCCGCCAAGGACTCCAACGCGGATCTCGAGTTGAAGCTGGCTACGCTGACTCAGATGCTGGACCTGCCAAGGAGCGAGAGGTGACCTTGTCGGAGAAGATCAAGGCCGACAAGGTGCTGCTGGCGAGCATCGCTGTTACCCAGAACTCATTTAGGGAGACGGTGGAGCATTGGACCGAGGGTCTGGTGAATATCGCCGGAGTCATCGACGGGGAGCTGGCGCAGCTGGGGATGGAGGACTTTGGGTATCCTTCCGACGAGCATCTCCAACCCAGCGCCAAGCTCAGCCTGTTCTTCAAGGGCGTGGCGACGGCACTCCAGCGACTCCGGGAGAGGATCCCAAAGCAGCTGGCCGACGAGTCGCGCAGGATTTGCGCGGGGGCTCTCCAGAAGGTGCTGATGAAGGTGGCCTTCCGCAACCCAGGCCTCAACCTCACCAACATCCTCAGGTCCTTGCCGCCTGACGCCGATCTGGATGCGCTCAAGGCCCTTGTCGCACCCATTGTGGACAAGGTGAGCGAGATCAAGAGGGTTGAGGGCGATCACATAGACTAGGCCGCCCGTTTTCTCTTTCTCCTTGTCGCTGCTAGCCATATTATAAGATCAATCTGTTAGAGCTGCGACAAGTTATTTTGTAATATAACTCTATTTCTGTTATCAATTGCTATGTTATTTCCTTTACTAGATTCCTTCCTTTGTATGTTTTTACCCTACGCTTTTAGGGAACTTGTCGGCGCAGGCACCCGAGCCGCGAGCGCTGAGTGCGGGACGTCAGCAGCCTGCTGGCGGTGCCGCTTCCGACAAGAAACCTTGTCGCGACTAGTTGCAGCACACTTAAGTTGTTGAGCGGACTCGAAACAAAGTAAGGGCGCAACTAGCTACGAGTTGGTTCCTCCGCGCACAGGTTTTCCATACAAAGCACGGTCGTTCAAGGAAGATAACTTAAAAATTTAAAACTAATTTCTCAAACTTTGGCAACTTAGCTTTTCTGTCGTTTGCTTCCCGGCAAGGTGAAAAACTTCCTTAAACGACGCCTGGTCCATACCATTATCTTCTCCTTTCCCCTCGGGAAACTTGTGTGTGAGGGTACCTTCCTTTCCATTGTTGAGAAAAAGAAAGAAGAGAAAATAAAGATATGGAGCCTTCCGGCTCGTTATTGCTTACCGGGGGTAGGTGCTGCACAAAGTGTCAGATAACGCATGCAAGAAAGAATATAATGCATGAAATTGACAAGATGTGCGGAGCACATGAGCTTTACTTATGCACGGGATCTGCGCCCGACTTTGTACAAAGGATTACATGCAACATCGGCAAGACTCGTACAAAAGGTGGTTGCCGGAATGGGTTCCGGCAACCGCGCCCTACGGGTAAAACTTACGAAGATGCTCAATGTTCCAGGAGTTGCTCACCGGAGTGCCATCTTCGGTCTCAAGGCGGACAGTGCCAGGCCTAGTGACTCGTTTCACCCAGTAAGGGCCTTCCCACTTCGGCGTCAACTTGTTGGAATTCTTGGCGGACTGAACGCGCCGAAGAACAAGGTCACCTTCCTCGAAGCTTCTGGCATTAACTTTGCGGCTATGGTAGCGGCACAAAGCTTGCTGGTATCGAGCAGCTCGTACAGCAGCCTGAAGACGATCCTCCTCAAGGAGCAGCGCATCATCTTGTCGCAGCTGCTCTTGCTCAAGCTCATCATAAGCGAGCACTCGAGGTGATCCGTATACGAGTTCCATGGGGAGAACTGCCTCTGCAACATAGACTAGAGCAAAAGGTGTCTGGCCAGTGGCTCGATTTGGCGTCATTCTGACCGACCAAAGAACCACCAGCAGCTCCTCGATCCAGTTTCTTCCGCACTTATGCAGCCTGTCGAAAGTTCTGGTCTTGAGCCCGCGCAGCACTTCAGCATTTGCCCTCTCCGCTTGACCGTTGCTTCTCGGATGAGCAACAGAAGCGAAGCAGATCTTGGCACCGAGATCTTGGACGTACTGCATGAAGGTGCGGCTCGTGAATTGCATGCCGTTATCGGTGATGATCCTGTTAGGGATCCCGAAACGGCAAACAGTCGACCTGAAGAACTTGACTGCTGACTGTGCTGTCACCTTCCTCACTGGTTCCACTTCCGGCCACTTTGTGAACTTGTCGATTGCAACGTACAAGTACTCAAAGCCCCCGACAGCTTGGGGAAAGGGGCCGAGGATGTCGAGCCCCCAGACTGAAAATGGCCAGGATAAAGGGATCATCTGGAGAGCTTGAGCTGGCTGGTGTATCTGTTTGGAATGGAACTGGCACGCTTCACACTTGGTTACTTGTGCAGTTGCATCCTGGAGGGCTGTCGCCCAAAAGAAACCTTGCCGGAACGCTTTGCCGGCAAGTGCTCTTGCGCCAATGTGGTGACCACATATGCCTCCATGTATCTCTGCCAACAGCTTTTGTCCGTCTTCCCGGCAAATCCACTTCAATTTGACACCGTTGAGTCTTCTTCTGTACAGTGTGCTGCCAACAAACTGGTACATACTTGACTACCGGGCTAATTTTTCCGCTTCTTCTTGCCCTTCGGGAAGTTCTCCTGTCTGAAGGAAATGGACAATCTGCTGTGCCCATGCTGGAGCTTGTGGCTCGACAACAAGGACTAAAGGCACATCTACTGCTGCAGGAACATCCGCTTCCACGGCGAGAACCTGCAGCTCAGCCGGAGCTTGATGTTCCCCGGCAAGCTTGCCGGAGCAAAGCATGTCGGGAGCGTCTGCTACTATGGAACAAACCATAAGGCTTGCCGGAGCAGACTGCTCCTCAGCACCCTTGGTGTTGATCTTGGGGACTTTCTTGGCGGCGGCTTCAGGGAGCTCTGCCGGAAAATAGTCACCAGAAATCAACTTCCTCTTCTTGTTCTGTCCAGTTGATGGCGTTACGGACGGTTGAGTTAGCTTGAGCACAAAGATCCCTGGTTCCACAGGCAACTTTAGTGCTGCGCACTTCGACAGGCCATCAGCAATGTCATTCTGAGCTCTCGGAACATGCTCCATCTGTAGGCTGTCAAAGTGCTCTTCCAACTTTCTCACTTCATCAACATATGCTTCCATCAACGGACTCTGATAATTCTTGTTCACTTGGCGGACGACAAGCTGTGAGTCACCCCTGACAATGAGCTTCTTGATCCCAAGGTCTGCCGCGATCCTGATACCGGCAAGCAATCCTTCATACTCTGCAGTATTGTTGGTTGCTTGCTCCTTGGGAAAGTGCATCTGGACTACGTATTTGAGGTGCTCTCCGGTGGGTGCGACAAGCAGCACGCCCGCACCGGCGCCTTGCAGCGAGAAGGCACCATCAAAGTACATCAGCCACTCTTTGCTCGCTTCCTTGACGGGGATGCTCGTCCCTGGAATTTCTTCATCTGGCGTTGGCGTCCACTCTGCTACAAATTCTGCCTATGCTCTGCTTTGGATAGTTGAAGTACTTTCAAACTTGAGGCCAAAGCTTGATAGTTCCAGCACCCACTCTACAATCCTGCCTGTTGCTTCGGGATTTTGCAGTATCCTCTTCAGCGGAAAACGAGTGACGACTGTGATCTCATGTGCTTGGAAGTAATGGCGCAGCTTTCTCGAGGTCATGAGGAGGCCGAAAAGCAATTTCTGCACACCAGAGTACCTTGACCTAGCCCCCTGCAGAAGGGAACGACAAAGTAAACTGGGCGCTGCACCATTCTCTTCTGCATCTTATCATGCTCCTGCGTAGATCCATCCTTGTCGGGACCAGAGCTTGCCGGACCAGAGCTTGTCGGTGAAGCCCGCTGCTTGTCGCTGGATGCATCTGCCGTGGTTGCTGGCTCATCATCTGCCTCCCTCTCTGCCACTAACGCAGCACTAACCACTTGATTGGTTGCCGCTATATAGAGCAGCAACTTCTCTTGCGGCCTAGGTGTGACAAGTGTTGGAGTGGAGGACAGGTACCTCTTTAAGTCCTGCAGCACAGCCTCCGCCTCTGGAGTCCATTTCATTGGACCTGCCTTTTTCAATATTTTGAAAAATGACAGGGCGCGCTCAGCAGATCTAGAGATAAACCTGCTGAGAGCAGCCACGCAACCGGCAAGCCTTCGTACATCCTTGACGCGCTTTGGTGCTTCAATCTGCTCAATGGCCTTGATCTTGTCGGGATTGGCTTCAATTCCCCGCTGAGACACGAAGAAGCCGAGAAGCTTGCCGAAAGGGACTCCAAACACGCACTTCTCGGTGTTAAGCTTGAGGTTGATCTTGCGCAGATTTGCAAATGTCTTGTCTAAATCTTGAATCAGGGTCGCCCTGTCCTTGCTCTTGACCACTATATTATCTATGTAGGCTTCCACATTTCTGTGCATTTGTGGCTCAAAAGCGTGGTGGACTACCCTTGCAAATGTTGAACCAGCATTCTTCAAACCGAAAGGCATCCGTACGAAACAGTACGTGCCACACGGGGTGATGAATGCGGTCTTCTCCTCATCCTCTTCCGCCATGAAGATCTGATGGTATCCTGAGTATGCATCAGGAAATGAAAGTTAATCACATCCGGCCGTGGAGTCAACAATCTGGTCGATGCGCGGCAAAGGAAATGGGTCTTTGGGACAAGCTTTATTGACATTGATAAAGTCGATACAAGGCCTCCATTTCCCGTTAGCCTTGCGCACGACAACAGGATTGGCCAACCACGTGGGATGGAGCACTTCTCTGACAAGGCCTGCTACTTCCAACTTCTTGATTTCTTCTGCGATGAACTCTTGGCGCTCCACTGCCTGTTTCCTGACTTTCTGCTTGACGGGCCACGCATGAGGACAGATGGCAAGGTGGTGCTCAATTACTTTCCTGGGAACACCGGGGATGTCAGACGGTTGCCATGCAAACACGTCGACGTTCGCCCGCAGGAAAGCAACGAACGCGCTTTCCTATTTAGGGTCGAGAGTGGCACTGATGGTGAAGGTACCACCAGTGCCGTCCTCCTTGGCGGACACCTTCTTGGTTTCAGGTGGAGCTGCCATTGCCTTCTTACACTTGCCGGGGGAGCTCGATGGTGCGTCCTCGACGGTAGCGCAGCACTCCGAAGAGGTGCGCTTGCCGGAGTGGGCATCAGAACTCTTGCCGGACTTGGTCTTCTTCTTCCCCCCGGGAGCTTCAGCGGCAAGTGACCTGCGATCTGTTGCGGCTGTTTCTTCCCGGTAAATCTTGTCGGCACAGATAAGAGCATCTTTCTTGTCGCCAGGGACAAAGATGACACTTATCGGGCCTGGCATCTTCAGCATGTTGTAGGCATAGTGAGAGGCTGCCATGAACTTGGCAAGTTCTGGACGACCAAGGATTCCATTGTAAGGCAATGGAAAGTCGGCAACATCAAACGTAACCCTCTCAGTCCTGAAGTTCAACTCGCTGCCAAATGTTACCGGCAACGTGATCTTTCCCTTTGGCTTGCTCCTTCCCGGATTGATTCCTTGGAACGTACCAGTTTCTTCGAGCTCGCTGTCAGGGATCTGGAGTTTCTGGAGCACCACGGAGGAGATCAGGTTCAAGCCGGCCCCGCCGTCAACTAACATCTTAGTGACCTTGAGGTTGCGGATAGTTGGTGAAACCAACATCGGCAAGCACCCGACCGCAGTTATGCGATCAGGGTGGTCCTCAATATCAAAGATGATAGGCGTGCTGGACCATTTCAGAGGTTTGCGTGACTCGACGGGTGGTTCTGCTGCATTAACTTCCCGCACCCACTGCTTGAGCTAGCAGTGCGATGTATGCAGAGAAGTGCCTCCGTCAACGTACAGGACCTCTGTGGCTTTCTGGAACTCCTGCTCATCAGTCTCCTCATCATCCATCTCTTCATCGTCGTCGTCATTTCCATCCTTGTCGCGGCCGCGAGGAGGTCTGTCTCCTTGCCGCTGCTTGGCCTTGCCGCGACGTCCTCCTCGGCCGGGACGTTTCTTGACGGATCCTCCAGCACCTTCCTGGGCTTTCTCCTTGTCGCGCCGCTCGTATTCAGCTTTCTGTTGCTCAACAAGCTGCTCGACTTTCTTGCAGCTCTGGAGATCGTGGCCCTTGGTGCGGTGGATCTTGCAATACTGTTTGTTGGTGTCGTCCTGCTTGTCAGCGACCGCCACAGCCTCTGCGGTAATCTCCTTGCCGGAGTCTCCAGCTTTGGCTTTCTTGGCGCCACCACCGTTGCCGAACTGCTCGACGACTAGCACCTCTTTTCCTTTCTTCCTTCTGTTGTTTCGCCGCCGGTTTTTCCTTGCTGGGGCTGCATCATGGCTGTCAGATCCTCCTGCTCCTATGTTCTCTCCGGGGAGTCTCCTCCCTTCCTCAGCACGCGCACACTTGTCGGCCAGGGCATATAGCTCACTGACGTCTCTGATCTTGTACATCACCATCTCCTCCCGCATCCTGCGGTTTCGCACGTTCTGATGGAACGCGCTGATCACCGCGGCAGGGTGGACGTCTGGGATGTTGTGCTGTACGTTGCTGAATCTCTGAATGTACTTGCGTAGGGGCTCTCCTTCCTTCTGGGCGAGCAGGTGAAGGTCACTCTCTTGGCCATGAGGCTTGTGGCCGCCTGTGAAGGCGCCGACAAACTGATGGCATAGATCGGCCCAAGAGGATATGGAGTTGTCCAGCAAGTGCATGAGCCAGGATCTGACGTTGGGCTTGAGCACCAGCGGGAAGTAGTTGGCAAGGATCTTGTCGTCCTGTCCCCCGGCAGCCTGCACCGCAATGGTGTAGATGCTGAGGAACTCCGACGGATGCGTCTTGCCGTCGTACTTCTCCGGTACGTCTGGCTTGAAGTTCTTCATGCTGGGCCACTGGACTTGCTGCAGCTCACGAGTGAACGCAGGGCAACCTACCGCGTATGGCAAGTCGCCTGGTTCCCGTGGGGCATGCATGTCGAAAGAGGGCCCAGCGCGCTTGTCGGATTGACGTCGCACTTCTCTTCGGCACTCGATGCGAGTACGAGCGTCTTCTTGCTGTCGATCGCGAAGAACTTGGCGCTGATCGCGACGAGCTCGTGGATCCGATGATGCGGTGGAGTCGTTGTCGAGGTGGATCCGGCGAGCCGGCGATCTTGGCCTTCGGGGTGGTGATTGCATGGTGGTTGCACCTCCACCAGTTTCGTCGCCACCGGCTCGCGCCTGGCAACCCTGCCGCGGTAGCGACGCGCTCGGCTGCCGCGGAGTGTCGCCGTTGGCGTAGCCGATGAGACTCTGAATGGTGGCCCTCCATTCGTCAATCTTGTTCGACGTCGGAGGGTAATCCAGGAGCAGTTGAGCTCACGCTAAAGCTTCTACCGGAGTGGTGGGTGGCAGTGGCGGATGGCGCGAGGAGCGGGACCTGCTCAGACTTCTAACTATGTTAGAAGGAGCATTATCCCGTCTGGGCGATCGTGTCTCGCTCGTGCTGGTACGCTAGCGTGCATGCTGGTCTTGAGCGCCCCGGGATCCACCAGCTTGATCTTGGCCCAACAAACGTATGGTACTGCGAGTACCATGACGCTGTCGGTCCGGCGCCTCCTGAGATGGGCGCGGAACAAGCACGGACATCGAGGTCTGCGTCGCCTTGCCCTTGGACCTGGCAGCGTCGTGAGCTTCCTCATCTGCGTCCGTCCTTCCACCGTCGTCTACCCCGCCACCCGTTTGCTCCGGTGGCGGTGGGATCGACGTGGACGGAACAGCTGCCTCTGAAGCCTTCTCTTCGGTGGCATGTTGATGAAGAAAATGAAGATCTAGCTCGTGTGGACGCCGGATCAGGTTCACACCGCCTCGACGCCCCCTACCTGGCGCGCCAAAGATGTCGGGGGAAACTGATCCACGAACACCTATGGGACCGGCGGACCGAGCCCCTTTCGGTTCGGCGGGGGGCGGAGGTCGCACGAAGAGCGGATCGAGGCGAAGCACACGAGCAGTTTACCTAGCTTTGGAGCTCTCCGGAGAGATAATACTCCTACTACTGCTTGCCTGATTGTATTGTGTTCTTGCTCGAGAGAGCTAAGTTTTTTTTCTGGCTTCCGAATGATCCGAACCCCCTCTACGTTGCGCATGGGCCTCCTTTTATATGCTCAAGGGGTCACCGACAGGTGGCAACGCAGAGAAGGGTAAAAATGTAAAAAGAGAGGTGGTTGGTACAGTTACTTGTACAGTGTTTCCTACCTAACCCTGACGGCAGGGGACAAGGGCATTAAATGCCCATTTGTGTAGCCCAAACAATGCAGAAAAGGACCGTCAGGGGAGCCACCGCTCGGCACGATGGCGATCTTGTCAGCTTCGCATGCCACCGCGCACCACTGGCTGCACAGCCTCCCACCACGCGCGCCTGGAAAGGCCCCCAGAGCGACACGTTGGTGGATGCGCTGGAGCGTGGGCATAGAGTGGTCGCCTACCGCGGCAAGCGCCTTGCCGCGGCCGTTGTCTTGTCGGGCCTGGAAGCTTGTCGCTCACCGGGCCTTGCCGGGACGCGCGGCGCGTCGCGGCAAGTTCCTTGAAATGCCTTGGTTGGCCTTCCCGGCAAGCTCCTCTTGCCGGGGCCTTGTCTCCTGGGCTTAAATACTTTGTTCTTGAATGGCTCCAAAGGAACCACGGAGGATCTTGGCGGTCGCCCAGCAAGCCTTGCCGCGGGGTGCTGCAACTGCCCGTGCACAAGTTCGGGGTACTAGGGTACCCCTATTCTAGTACACCGACACATCATCAATTTCTTGGTGACCCCTTCTTGATAAGTCTGGCTAAATCAAACTTCATTTCATGTTGGTCCAAATCTTCAACCTTCTTGATAAGTCTGGCTAAATCAAACTTCATTTCATGTTGCCCCGAAGACCCAAGTCGTTTTTTGAAAGCTTGAAAGATAACAGATTCTTTGCCCGCATGATCTTCTACACAGTATCCATCATCATTGTTAAGTGAAGCAATGTTATTTCTCCTATATCGTTCTGAGGCCATTGCTTGAAAAAAATTTGGTTGCTCATCGCCAAACATTACCCATCTTATAGTACATCTCTTCCTCCAATATTCTTTCTAATAATTAAGAAGCCTCAGAATATGGTGTTTGAGTATGCGTCGAAAATTTCATTCTGGAGTGGTGAGACGCCTTTTATTTTCAAGTTCATCAAGTTCAAAGAGAGCCCTATTGGAATTTTCAATGGCAATAGACAACTTAGAAATACCTTTACTCCATCTTCTCAGATCACGCCTCAGGAATTTAAACTTTCGGGAGATAACAGTAGCCATGTTGGTCGAGGGAATTGGTTTGGACCAAGAATTAGAAACCGTGTCCATAAACCCAGGATGATGCAACCAATACGATTCGAACCTGAAAATCTTGGATCGAGGAATGGTTGTCTCAATGCAAACCACACAAGGGATGTGATCGGAAACTGGCCGGCCTAGAGGCCTTACTAGGGTTTTAGGGTATGCAGTAGTCCAGTTGGTGCTCGTAAAAAACCAGTCAATTTGCTCTAATAGGGGGTCCACCTGCATATTAGTCCAGGTGTAAGCTCGACCTTTGATAGGCAGTTCCACTAGATTTTGGCTTCTGATAAAATCATTGAAGGTGATCGTGTCCCCAAAATTTCTGCCTGGGTTATTACGGTTGTCTGGGCCATGAATGAAATTAAAATCCCCTAAAAGGAGCCAATCTTCATTGTGTGGGATATTGAGGTCTAGCAGCCACTGTATGAAGTCGTTCATCACCCTGACAGGGGTCGTACACATTCACTAGGGTCCAATATTGTGCTGATTGAGTGGATTGGAAACGGATCACTAAGGCAAAGTCCCTGGAGGCCACAATGGTGGCAGAGAAACTTGAACTGTTCCAAATTGTTGCGATTCCACCCGAAGCACCACCGGCCAGAATAAATTCAAATTTATCAAAATGTCATGGGCAGCAAGACTTAATAAAGTTATTATCAAAAGAGTGCTTCTTAGTTTCCTGCAGACATATCACAGCACAACCACTGACTGTAATGGCATTAAACAGAGCAAGTTGCTTAGGTTTAGAATTTAAACCACATTCCAGTTAACCAAAAGTACCATGGATAAAAGAGAAAAGATTAAGCACTGGATGAGGATGAAATAGCATCCTCATTAACTTCATTGAGCACCTCTTCAGAGAGCTCGACAACAGGAATAGCACATTTGAGAGTGCCAACAAGTTGCAGTGCGGCAATCGGAGTGGGCGGTGGAACAGCAGAACTGTCTTCTTCTTCAGAACGAGTCATGGACTGTAGAGCCGACGGATTGATCCTTGGCTTGACCTTAGAAGATCTTGGTTTGCTATCAGTAATGGCAGGAACTTTGAAACCATCGTATTTGTTGGACCTAGTGCTACGACGAAGAAAACCAGATGACATGGGTAGGGCAAGCTTCCCTTTGCGAATTGTGTCAGCCGAATCTGGCCCTGTTCCTCCAAGAGTACTAGCAGAGCGGTGTTCAGCATTAACCAAGAAACTAGCATTTGGGACATCAGAGGTCACATTCCAGAGATCTGGAAATTTTCCACAGGAGTATCATCTCCGAAGTTGTGATCAGATTCCACAATTGGACCAACAGATGAAGCCATTTGAGCCACATGGTCAGCACTCAGGGGAAGTACAGGTTGCACATGTTGAGTAGGAACAGAAATCTCCTGAGATTGGTAGGCCACCACTGGATTCTCCAAGTAAACATGGTCTGGACTGACAACTTTGTTTAAGTCAGGTGTGTCCTGGAGCTCTTCAATTTGCAGAGAGGAAGATGCAAACTCCCTTGTCTGTTTTGTTGTTGTCTGTTTTGCGATCGATTAATGGTTGTTAACTGAACCCGATCGAGCGATTCCTTAGCTACTACTGCTAACTAAAGCCGATCAATGTTG
>NC_057807.1:411589136-411615551 GCF_018294505.1 Triticum aestivum
GATCGAGCCGGTTGAGGCTGGATGAATAGGACCCCGTGGAGGGCTAGATGAACAGTAGACGGTGGAGGGGTGGTTGAACAGTAGCCGATGGAGTAGCGCGCGGTGGAGGCTGGATGGACAGGAGCCCGTGGAGGTTGGAGGAGGTCGACGATAGCCCGTGGAGGCTGGAGGAGGTCGACGATAGCCCGTGGAGGCTGGAGGAGGTCGACGGTGGAGATGAATAGTATCCCGTGGAGTCCCATTTTGCGGTACACCACACCCCTCCCGATGAACAGGAGCCCCGTTTCGACCGTAGTGCTCCAACACAAGTCCGTTGCGTCCGTTTTGTGGTACGCCACACCCCTCCCGATCAACAGGACCCCCATTTCAACCGTAGGAGGTCCGTTTCCTACGTTTTGCGGTACGCCAGACCCCTCCCGATGAACAGGATCCCGTTTCGAACGTGGCTGATCAAACACAAGGCCATTTCCTCCATTCCGCGGTACGCTAGGCCTTGTTTCCATCGCCTGTTCCGTCCAAGCCCCCCCGATGAACACGATGATGCATTCCGTTCCGACCCTGCCGGTTGGCTCCCCATGAACACGACGACGATGCTGTTTCTCTGTTCCGACCCAGCCATGTACACGAGTCCTGGCCGTACGTATGCGCGAGTAGGTGTTCGAGACCCCGCCCGTATGTACACATACGTGGTCGTATTTTCTTTCTTGCACACTGGCCGTTGTACGTACGTGTACATGCTACGTGCGCGCCTTTACTACGACACGTGCACGCCTCTACATCGACCAGTATATATGTACACACATGTTCGCGACCAGAATGACAATGCTACGCACGCTTCGACCAGGTGGGTCCCGACTGTCAGGCACTTCCTTGCGTGTGAAGATGTAGCTGGTGGGTCCGAGCAGTCAGAGGGGTGAATCATTTTTTTGCCCGGACGCACTTCCTTGCGTGCGAAGATGTAGCTGGTGGGTCCCAGCAGTCAGGGGGAAACATTTTTTTCATGAAATACGGTGGACCGTCCGGTGGGTCCCCGCTGTCAGGTGGAGGAATAATTATTTTGCACGTAATAAGGAGGCACTTCCTTGCTGCGGCCGTGGACCCAGCTGTCAGCCTCTGCACATACAGTCCATGTTCAATGGAAGCCGTTCCTTGACCACGTTGACCACGCCGCGCCGAGAGCATCACGGCGGTGGACGACGGTGAGGCCTAGTTAGGGGACGATGCGGAGCCGGGGAAGACGCGGCAGTGGATGCCCACGCGGAGAGGAGTACAAGAGTCCACTGGTTCGGCTGCGGTGTGAGGCTGCCGTCACCACAGAATAACAGGGGGTGTGGGTGAGTAGAGGGATGGCCTGGCCAACGGTGGCAGTAGTAGGAGGCGGTGAGGCCTCCGCGACATCACAACCGGCCACGGGAGGCAGGAGCATGCGGCACGACCGGCGCTGCTTTGGGCAGCTGGAGCAAGAAGACAAGAGGTTGAAGAAGCACTACGACAGTTGGATGGACATCGTACAGTCACTGGAGCTAGAATCGTTCATATTGACAAAAGTTGACAAAGGCCTCCGTCCCAGTCAACTTAGTAGGCCCACAAGTCAGCCTCCCACCATGGTGGGTCCCAGCTAGCAGGGGGAGTATTCATTTTTTTGCGTAATAAGGAGGCACTTCTGGTGGGTCTGAGCTGACAGCGGGGGGAATGTTCTTTCGTGGAATACGGTGGCCCGTCCGGTGGGTCCCAGCAGTCAGGGGGAAATGTTTTTTTCGCGAAATATGGTGGCCCGTCCGGTGGGTCCTAGCAGTCAGGGGGAAACATTTTTTTGTGAAATACTCGTGGCCCGTCCGGTGGGTCCCTGCTGTTAGGTGGGGGAATAATTATTTTTCGCGTAATAAGGAGGCACTCCCTTGCGGTTGCCGTGGACCCAGCTGTCAGCCTCTCCATGTACAGTACTCTTCTGATGGAATTCGATCGTTGACCACATTGACCACGTCGCGCCAAGAGCACCATGGCGGTGGACGACAGCAAGGCCTAGGAAGGGGACGACACGGAGCCGGGGAAGACGCAATAGTGGATGCCCACACGGAGAGGAGTATGAGGGTTCACTCGTTCGGCTATGCTGCCGTCGCCGCAGAATAACAGGGGGTGTGGGTGAGTGGAGTGGAGGGATGGCCTGGCCAGCGGTGGGAGTAGTAAGGGGGCGGTGAGGCCTCCGCGGCAGCACAGCCGGCCACGGGAGGCAGGAGCAGGCGACACGACCGGCGCTGCTTTGGGCGGCTGGAGCAAGAAGACCAGACGTTGAAGAAGCACTACGACCGTTGGATGGACATCATACGGTTAGTCGAGCTAGTATCGTGCATATTGACTAAGTTGACAAAGCCCTCCATCCCCGTCAACTTAGTAGGCCCACTATACTGTGTCCTAGCTAGTGGGGGAGTATTCATTTTTTTGTGCGTAACAAGGAGGCACTTCCTTGCGTGCGAAGATATAGCTGGCGGGTCCGAGCTGTCTGCGGCGGTAAAGTTTTTTTCGTGAAATACAGAGGCCCTTTCAGTGGGTCCCAGATGTCAGGTGGAGGATTCATTATTTTGCGCGTAATAAGGAGGCATTTCCTTGTGTGCGGCCGTGGACCTAGCTGTCAGCCTCTCCACGTACAGTCCACTTTAGATGCATGTCGGTCGTTGACCACGTTGACCACGCCACACCGAGAGCACCAGCGCGGTGGACGACAGCGAGGCCTAGGAAGGGTACGACACGGATCCAGGGAAGACTCGGCAGTTGTTTCCCACGCGGAGGGGAGTACGACTATACAAGGGTTTACTGGTTCGTCTGCTATCACCGGAGAATAACAGCAGGTGTGGGTGAGTAGAGGGATGGCTAGGCCAGTGATGGGAGTATGGTGGGGCGGTGCGGCCTGCGTGGCAGCACAAACATCCGTAGGGAGGAGGGAGCTGGCAGTCCCACCGGCGCTTGTTTGAGTGGCTGGAGCAGGAAGAGTAGAGATTGAAGAAGCACGACGACAGTTGGATGGACATCCAACAGTCACAGATTGTGTGTCAACCTTTTTGTAGGAAAGCCTAAAATCTGTGGAAAACAGCATACATGCCATCTGCCATTATTTCTAATAATTTACAGCCCATTTGCTAATTCTTACGGTTTTTTTGGAGCCCATATTCTTTTTGTTAGCATTACAGCCCATATTGTGGCCACGGTTAAAAAATTATACAAAATTTTGCATATGTCCGTGCGGTCTGAACTGTTTTTAATCCCAAAATTTCGAGTCACATTCAGACTGATTTTCAAAATAAATGCATATCAATATAAAATCCAATAAATTGTCCACGCATAAAAATCAATGCAATTGTCGGTGCATAGCCGGTTTGATGTGTTCTAAAAATGTACAACCCATTTCTCATTACTGATAGGCCATTTTCTCGGCCAGCTGAATGAAGCTCTCCTCGTCTTGAAAGATTTGCAGCCCAACAGGCCTGATAAAGCGACTTACTTGACAAATAACAAAAAAACTAGGCTGGCCATTTTCAGAAAGAAAAAAAACTACTGGGCTGGTCTGTGGTAAACATAAAAGAAAATGTTGTCTAGACACGCTAGAGTGTCCCGCACAGCCCAGTTGACAGCCTGCTTCCGTCTCAAAAACAAATTAGGTAAATGCCACTCCAATTATGGCAATTCATAAAAATGCCACTGCAATTTTCAAACTTTGAAAAATGCCACTGCAAATTTTGAAAAACGCCACTGCAGTTTGCAAACTTTGAAAAACGCCACTCCAGACTTCAAAAAATGCCACTAGAAATGGCATGAAATGGCATTTTTAAAAGTTTGGAAATTGCAGTGGCATTTCTCGGAAACACCAGATTTGGAGTGGCATTTATCAAATTAACCCAAAACAAAAATAACTGGGCGAGCTGCTGGGTCCCTGGTTTAAGCCGCTCATTGTGCAATTCTCTCGTTTATTAACTACGTTGACAATGGCATGGGACCCAGATGTCAGAAATCCACTAGGAGGAGCCATTTTTTTATTGGCTTGAAATAAGGAGGCACTTGCTTGCGTACTGTCGTGACCTTGGAGGGTCCCTGCTGTCATCCTCTCCATGTACAATCATCTCCTGATTGTGCACGCGTCAACTTGGTAGGCCCACAAGTCAGCCTCTAAACCCGTGGAGGACAAATACAACCCATTTAAAAAAATAACAGCCCATTCCATACGTTCAAATGGAAAGTTCAAGATTCAGAGCAAAGTAACAGGTCTGATCCACATATAGAGTACTGAACTTGCACGTTGACAACCATCATAGCCAAGTTAACTATCTACTCCCACTAATACTCTAGTAGCGTACAAGTACTAACTTACTCTTAGCTAACTAGACGATGCCGGCCGCCATCTGCGGTACATGCTAAACACCGGCACTGGCGTCCTGCGCCTCACCTCGGACTTGCAAGAGGTGCGATAGGGCGTGTGGCTCGCGCGCGTTGGCCCTTTCCATGCCGGCGTGATCCACCGAAGCTTCGGCTTCCAAGCGGGAAACCCACTTGACGAGCTGGTAGTAAAAATCGGCGTCGCAAACGCGTGCATGACCGAAAGCCTCCAGGGCTATTTGCCGGACGCCCGCCTCCACGTAGTCGGCCCAGTTGCTGCCGCTCTGCTCGCGACTCAGAGCACCGGTGCGCTGCTGTTCCATGTCCCGCCGGTGGCGCAAATCAGTGATATGCTGCTCCTCCGCCAGGCGGTCGCGCTCTAACAACTCCTGCTCCTCCACCAGGCGGTCGCGCTCCAACAACTCCTCGATCTCTGCATTGCCATCTAAAGACAGATAGAATGCCTCCTCCCTCCGTTTGCCTTCGGTCAAAAACCAAACACTAGTTCCGGCGGTGACCGCCTCCAGCGTCGCCTACCGTGGACGGGCGGGGGCATGGCGGACGTGGTGAGCGATGTTGGGCCGGTGGGGGCTTATGAGGATATGGCGAGTTGGGTCACGGTGCCATCGGAGAAGGCCGGGAAGTAGTACTTATAGGCGGAAGGTAGCACAACGGTCATCGGAATTCAATGGATAAGCAGGCATGGCTTAGCGCGCCAGCTTGCCATGGAAAACTAGAGAAACTGAAATTATGACTGTGCCGTCCCATCCCGTCTGGGTTGCACGCCGGCATGGCGGTCAAACGAGTGCACTCGAATCATCTCCCTCCTTGTCAATAATGATTCCACGGATTTAAAAGCCCGCAACAATTAAAGCGCATCTTTTTTCGCATCAGTTAGCTGCCTTAATTACGGCTGGCTGCATGCAGGCACTCAGAATCGCTCGCATCTAGTACGCGGAGCAGCATGCAACGATTCGCAGCCGAGGGCACGCATGCAGCCACTTAAATCACTGGAATTAATTAGGCTTAAACTTATGCATGCCGTTAATTATTGCCATGCCTTGGTCTTGCTGCTTTGCTCACGGGACTAATAAACCCGGACGGAGGGAGTACCTTGGTTGGTGAGAGGTTTGAATTAAGCCCTGCAAACCGGAAAGGAGGTACTAGTACGTGCGTGATCCGCTATTTATTCGTGTAGGATTGAGTAGGTCGTTTCTTGAATTGAGCTATGCAAACCGGAAAGGAGGTAGTACGTGCGTGATCCACTATTTATCCGTGTAGGATCGAGTAGGTAGGATAGTGTAGCTTGTCAGTTTCATTAGAGGTAGGCATTTTATTCAAAAAACTGCCACTTCGGATCTTGCGTCGCAAATAAAACTGCCAGGAGCGCATTAGTAGGCTAGCTAGTGATCGATCAGTAACTTGTAAACACTGAGCGAACATAAATAAGTAACTGTTAATGCATCTCAATGATTCACAGATCATATACAAATATGTAGCTCCAAAAGCAAAGACCAGCCACTTCAGATCTTGCGTCGCAACTAAAACAAACTAGTATGATTCCCATACATAAGATAAACATGTTAATGCATCTCAATGATTCACAGATCATATACAAATATGTAGCTCAAAAAGCAAAGATCTAGAAAAAACATATGTTCTTCCTACTAACATGGATGCTTCTCTTGGCCAACATTCAGTACAGACTGAAAGACAAATTTGTTTGTGAAGTCTACAATTCCTCTTGCAAACGTAAGTGGTTTCACCAACAGCTGGAACCATGAGAATGAACCACACATGATGGAGGAACATCCACTGCAATATGATTTGGTTTTCTCTCGATCACACCGCGAGACTATTTTCGGAATACAAACTTTAACTTAGGCAAAATGATGCCCATTGTGTAATCGGACTAAAGAAATGAAGCACCTAGTGTTGGCCAATAAATAGTGCAGTACTACTTTTCTACAGTCCATGAAGTGACTATCCAATCTTTCTCTGTCCATTTTCAAATGGCACTGCATGCAGTGACTATACTATTCTCTTGTGCAGTTCAACCAAATTTGCAGACATTTTGTTTGTTTGCCAAATAGCAACGGGCAGATATCTCTGTCTGCACAAATATCAAGCAGCTAGTAAACATATACCACACCTTGTATTTTCGGTTTAAACATGCCTCTTCTGCTTAGCATCTGTCATGTTCTGCATTGGACAATCTGATACAGTTATGTTTTGCCCTGGACAATTTCATACTAAATTGATTTGCTGGTTCAGAGCAGAAATATAGCGCCCATTCTTAATCAGGCCAAGGATATCCATGTTTGTAGTGATGGAAGAGGTGAAACCGATACAACCAAAATTGAGCATCCAATCATTGAATCATGTCCTGCACCTCCAATGTAGGTCCACCCTGCCAATAAATTCACATGCAAACCACTAGTATTACTATCTAATGACAGAACAAAAAGAGTAGCAAGATAGTAGCAAATCATGTACCTTCGTAATGAACAACTCATAGTGCCACCAATTGGATATAAAGGTTGGGAAAAAACATGCTCCTAATGTTGAACCAGTTGGACTTTTTGTGCAGTTCCACTAAAATCGAGCATCCCTGTTTGCATAGATATTGAAAGTGTGATTACTGTAAAAACGACACTAATTGAAGCATAGACTCACAAATATAAGCAGTCCAATTTCATATTGGAAAAGGTAGCAAGACCGTTTCTAACCACCTGTTTGAAGGAATAAATAAGGCAACAGCGGTTGATGTCAGAAAGGCATATATAGTTCTTTTTGAAAGAATGATCGACTCCTAACCTTTCCTCTTCTTTTAAGCATGTTTTGTGCAGTTCAACTAAAATGAAATGCCATCACCGCCTTGACAATTTAGTGACACTGTACAAAAAGAAATGACTTAACATTACATCATGATGACAGGTATGTAGTCGACAGGCATTAGAGACAAACATACAGACCTCCTCCGTTAACATAATGAACATTAATTTTAACAAAGGTGTGACTAGATTTACCGGGATAATTTGAGTGAACTCTACACCCTCTCTTCCTTAATATAAGAAGTTTTCGCGGTTCAATTTAAAGTACCCAAACGTCTAGTATTTCGAAAAACAGGTAGTAGTTTTCTTGAGCACATATCTGGGAAAGCTTGCCACACTTTATTTATGTCCATACGCTAATGCAACACCATTCGAATACTACAAATATACACTAATCCAGTGGCTAGTGCAACGGTAGAGTAGTTAGTTTATTATCGGGTACAGTACAATGGTTTTACTGAACAGATTTCAATAAACTCTAGCACTGGAAGATTTCTATAAGAATTAACAATACTCAATGTAAAGGTAATAAGTTTCAGCATTGGTATACTAGATGTGCATGAGCATTAAACCAAATACAAAAGTCTAAAGGTAACTAGCATTATTAACTAATGACAGTATAAAAAAATTGCAAACCATGTACCTCCAAGGTAAATATCATTTCGAACTCGGGGGGACCTTAAAAATTGCTGTCCCAATCTTGATAATCGATCAAACATAAAAACTTGATCGAACGAATCAAGAGAGCAGCCGGAGGAGGAGGTGCCCACTCTTGACCTTTCCTATTGTCTTCATTTTTTTTTGTAGTTTAACCAAAATAAAATAACATCAGCGCCTTGGCATTTTGGTGACACTGTACAAAAAAATTAACTTATCTCATGAAAGTGAGGTATGTAATCTATAAGCATTAACAGTGCAAAAATCTGAAGGTAGTAACAAGTTTCATCGTTGATATACTGGCTGTGCAAGAACATTAGAATGCCTTAGCTGAAAAATCTTTAATACATCCACAATCAACAGCTAACCCTGAAATAATCTAGTGACATTAAATGGCATTGCTTAAATTTATCGGTGGCATTAGACTGAGAGCGGCATTAGTTAAATGTGGCATCACTTTAGCAGTAGCATTGCTTGACTTGACTGCTGGCGTTATACTAACATCAAAAAAAGTGGCAATAAGAGCATGGGAAGCCCATTTGGCCAGTGGGCGTACCAGTACGATGTACCTCCACGAACGCAGAGTGGTGAGGAAGATATGGTTGCCCATAGCAACAAATATCCAGGCAGCATATGTGGATTACGTCCCATTTTTGTTCTCTTTAGTCACCTTTTTCCTATGTGAGGACAACAAACCGATCGAACTGGTCATTCTCTATTGCGTTGTCATGCCTTTCTACCCTTCTACAACCAAGAGACACGATACTCGTTCCTTAGCTACTAATTTTCCCCTTTTCAACCTAGATGCGGGTTCGATGCCTACTCTCTTGAAAAGTATAGTCTCCCTTCCTTTCCTTATTCAACCCAGACATGGATTAGTCTACATGAAGTTGGGTTTCCTTTAATAGTGCAAATTATGGTTTTCTTCTGTGTGGCCAGCAGAGTAGAGGATAGCAAATTGGGAAGATGGTGGAGTGGAAAAAGATCCACATGCAACGACGTGGCAGATGGGGCAATAGAACAAGGGTATGGTTCGAAAAGAGGTAGCATACCTGAGGGTCGGTGGGAAGTGGCTTCACTTGTCGTCGTCGTCCTCTGCACACACTACAGAAGTGAGCTTGGGGACCGAGGCCATCCCGTGCGGGTGCAAGGTCTGAGAGGACGGCCTTGTCATCAGTGCGGGACCTCGCTCGCCGACGACGAGTGCGTCAACGCTGCACGTCCTTTTCTTCCCCGGAGGATCTGTGACCACTGGTGAGGAGGGAGAGAGAGGCCGTATTTTTTAGATCTGGAGAGAGGGTGATAGTGTGAGAAGCAAGTGGGCAGCCCTTAGCAAGAAAGCACTAAAGCTCCAGCCTATATATCTTTTTTATACTACTAGTACTGGAGGTGGAGTACTGGTAGAGTAGTTTGTATTTTCTCTGCGTACAGTACCAATTAGTCGTGCTTCAAAACTGAACGACACGCCATTAAAAAATGAAGGTCGATAGCTAATGCGGCACCTCAGGCCAACGCGGCCAGATCACATTTTGCACGAGAAATTACACACCATGTTTCATTGACATGTGGTCCCGTTCCAACATATCAGTGAGACGACCACTACTAGGAAAAGGGCAATAGCTAATATGGACACTAATGGCACACCATGTGTAGGTACGCCATTAGTGTCCATCACTAATGGCGCACCACACCAACGGTGCGCCACTACTAACAAATTTTTATATATATTTTTCCAAAACTAGTAATGGCGCACCACACACTCTGTGCGCCACTACTGACAAATTTTTTCTACTTTTTTTTAAACTAGTAATGGCGCACCAGGGTATAGTGTGCCATTACTAGTTCAAACTAGTAATGGCGCACCCCAACCACGGTGCGCCACTACTAACAATTATTTTTTTTATTTTTTTTGCAAAACTAGTAATGGCACACCACATAACAGGTGCGCCATTAGTAACCAGGGTTACTAATGGCGCATTTTAAGGTGGTGCGCCATTGGTACCTGAGAGCAGCTAGATATTTTGGACAACCACCTACCACACTCACTTTCCCCACTTCATTCTCTCCACCTCCTCCTCCAAGCTTGTCTCGGGTGCCTCCTCCTCCTCACCTCATTTGCACCATAGATTCACCCAAATTAAGTAGTTAAATTTCCTTTTTTGGATAGGTAAGTAAGGGGAAAGCTTTCTTTATGTTGTAGATCTACTTTTTTCTCCCTCCAATAACGTGCACATGCACTTTTTATGGCCTAGATCTACGTATGTTTGTGGTGTTGCATATGTTTGTGGTATTGCATATGTTTGTGTTTGCAGGTACCGGTATTTGAAATGTGATAGTTGCCAATATTTTGCCAGAATGTTGATTCATTTCCGTTTCGGCGAGAATTTGGCACTATGCATTCTTTTGGGTCCTATTTTTAGGCAAAGTCATGCCAATTTTTTTTGGTTCTAAAATATCGTTTTGCTCTACCTCGCAGGTGACCATGGTCCGCACGATGACCGAAGGCATCATGAATAGGTTTTTGAGCTCCGCAAAGGCCGAGAGGCTTCAAGAGAACGAGACGGAGAAAAGATGTCCGTGTCGAAGATGCAAGCTGAAGAGCCTTATGGACCCGGATTATGTACAGGTGCGGGACCACCTGCTCTTGTGTGGTTTCATGGATGGCTATCGGTGGCAAGGTGATGAAGATGATTATGAAGTCATCCATGGGGGCCGGGCAAGAAATGAGGAAGGGCAGCACAACAACCACGGCGAGGGCGGGCGAGAAGACGAAGAATCTCCAGCAAATGATCACGAAGTAGATGCAGTACATAGTCATCATGTAGAAGATGCCGGACATGATGATGAGGAAGATGCTAGAGCAGACGAAGGGTATGATCATGAAAATGAAGATGCCGGAGCAGACGACGATGGACCATCGTTGGGCTGGGTGCAGGACCCTCATATTCAAGAGCTGCTTGTCAAGCAGATGGATAACACAAGAGCTGCCGCCCGAGAGAAAGCCAAGCTGGATCAACTGGAGATAGACACAGTTACTCCATTGTATGAAGGATGCAGGATACTTGCCTGAAAGTAACGCTCATGGCTCTGGAGATGAAGGTAAAACACAAAATGACCGACGCATGCTTCGACAAGAACATGTCATTTTGGCACGATAGTCTTCCCAAGGGGAACAAGTGCCCGACCAGTTTCGAGGAGGCAAAGAAAATCATGTGTCCTCTGGATTTTCCGCACATGAAATACCATGTGTGCATGAACAATTGCATCATTTATTGGGAGGAACACGGGGAGTCTACCATATGTCCAGTGTGCGGCGTCACTCGATACAAGAAGAGGAAGAAAGCTCCTCGAAAAGTGGTGTGGTACTTTCCAATCACTCCTCGTCTGTAGCGGTATTTCATGGACCCTAAGGTAGCAAAGCTCCTGCGTTGGCACGCGGATAGGGAGGAGAAGAAGCGAGAAGATGACGGAAATGATCCAGAGATAAATAAAAAAGACAAGATGCTGAGTCACCCTAAGGATGCGAGCCAGTGGCAAGCGTTGAACTTCGAACACCCAGAATTTGGGGACGATCCAAGGAACATCATGCTGGGCGCGAGCACCGATGGAGTCAATCCGTTTGGCAGCCAGAGAAGCACACATAGCACCTGGCATGTGTTTGTGTGGATGTACAACCTTCCTCCCTGGTTGTGCATGAAGAGGAAGTACATTCACATGAGTATGCTAATTGATGGGCCGAAACAACCAGGGAATGACATCAATCTGTATCTGGGGCTGCTGAAAGTGGATCTAGACACGCTGTGGAAAACGCCAGCCAATATGTGGGACGCCGCAGAGAACGAATATTTCCCTATGAGAGCTGCACTGCTCACGATGGTGCACGACTATCTCGGTTACGGATAGGTCGCAGGGCAGGTGGTCCATGGATTTTCTGGATGCGTCAATTGCATGGATGACAGAATGTATCGCCAACTAGATAGAGATCCTGGGTCTTCGAAAATTGTATTCATGGGACATCGAAGGTGGCTTCGCGACGATGACTCATGGAGAAAATGCAAGGATCTGTTCAATGGTGAAACCGAACCCCGATGACGCCCGCGTACGAGGAGCGGCGAGGAAATAGACGAGCTATTAAAAATTGGAAAGAGTGCCCACCGTCGAGAAAGGTGCCAGAGCCGGGAAAGAAGATAAAGGCGCTAGAGCCGCTGCTGAAGGTATGGAAAATGAGGTCTGTTTTCTGGGACTTGCCGTACTGGAAGATCCTCCGTGTGCCTCACAGCCTTGATGTCATGCATATCACGAAGAACGTGTGTGAGAGTGTGCTTGGTACCCAGCTCAAGATGCCAGAGAGGACCAAAGATGGGCCGAAAGCAAGGGCAGACTTGAAATCAATGGGCATTAGGGAGGAGCTTAACGCTAATGATGATGATGATGAGGCGAAGGACACGGAAAGTCATCGCAAAGGCAAAAAGGCCAAGAAGATCGAAAATGACTTCCCTCCCGCGTGCTTCACTCTAAGTCAAGAGGAGATCGAGCAGTTTTTCACCTACCTCGTAGGAGTAAAACTTCCTTACGGTTACGCGAGGAAGATAAGCAGATACCTAGACTCAGTGAACTAGAAGTTCAGCAGGATGAAGTCTCACGACTGTCATGTGTTGATGACTCAGATACTTCCAGTTGTAATCCGTGGGATCATGGACGCGCACGTCCATGAAATGCTTTTTGACCTATGCAACTTTTTCAACGTCATCTCTTGGAAGTCGGTTGGCGTGACGCAACTCAGAAGGCTGCAGGAAGAAATCGTGGTGATATTATGCGAGCTTGAGATGTACTTCCTGCCCGCATTCTTTGATGTTATGGTGCATATGCTGGTCCATATCGTGGAGGATATCATCCAACTCGGGCTGACATTCCTGCACAGCATGATCTCGTTCAAAAGGATGAATGGTGTCATCAAAAGATACGTTCGCAACATGTCACGTCCAGAGGGAAGCATAGACAGGGGCTTTCTAACTGAAAAGTGCATCTCCTACTACATGAATTATCTAGGCATCGAGAACCCCATTGGTGTGCCCGTTAACAGGCACCTCGGCAGGCTCGCTGGATGAGGTCACCACGAGGGTCGCCTTGAAATGCATGTCGACTTTGAGGGTCGACTCACCGACTTTGAAAGAGCAAACCTAGTCGCACTACAACACATAGACGTGGTCGATCCATGGGTGGTAGAGCACAAAACCTTTACTGAGAATATGTACAATGACCGAGGCCAACAGAGTACGAACGGAGATATAATCAAAGAGCACGACTCATGTTTCACGCGTTGGTTCAAGGAGAAGCTTCTGTCGTACCCTTTACATGAGGATTCTTCCGCGGAAGAAAAACTCATATTCGCCTTGTCACTGGGCGCCAAGCACAACCTGATGACCTATGAGGCGTACGATATCAACGACTTCACATTCTACACCGAGGAAAAGGACATGAAGAGCGATGGTTATCAGAACTCTGGGGTAACAATGGAATCCTACACTGGTAACGACAAGGATAGATACTACGGAAGGATCGAGGAGATCAGGGAGCTGAGCTACGCTGGAGAGAAGGTCCCGATGTTCCGTGTCAGATGGGCCAAGAGCGTCCTAAAAGAAGACCGGCATTTCACTACCATGGTTATACCCGAAGCCAAATACAAGACCGCGGGCGCAACCGTCACCGTGAAAAATGAGCCACGGGTACTGGCTTCCCAAGTGGACCAATGCTTCTTCATTACCGACCCGTCAAAGCCCAGTCGTGTTGTCGTGAGGAGAGGCAAAAGGAAGATCATCAAAATGGATGGGGTTGCCAATGAGCAATACTTCGACAAGTACGGCGACCCGAAGATGGAACATGACAACGACGATGAAGTGCCATACACCACAAGAAGAAGCAGGACCACCCTACATAAAGGATGCCTGTTCAAGAGAAGAACTCCATTTGTGAAAAAGAAGGGCAAGAAGATTGTGAAAAGATAGCTAGCTAAGATCGATTGTATTTAAATTGTAGTCTTCATTTCTCGATTGTATTTCGACATATTGAAATGATATTTCTTCTGTTCTAGTCCTCATGAATATTTATTTATGTTTATTCTGGTATACCAATTTTTATTTGATGATATTTTTTGAACTCATGAATATTTCTAAATTTCATGGGCACGTTTTGAATTCATGAATATATTTTCCAATTTGATGATATTTTTTCATATTCATAAATGTTTTACCAATTCACAAATGAATGCAATTAAAACTAAGAAAACAAATTTGATGATATTTTCAAATAACAAATTTGATGATATTTTCAAATAACAAATTTGATGATATTTTTTCATATTCATATATATTTTCAAATAACAAATTTGATGATATTTTTTCAAATTCATAAATGTTTTCAAATTTGATCGTCATTTTCTAAAAAATTATTAGATGCAACTAAAAATAAATAAAAAAGTTAGTAATGGCGCACCAGGAGAAGGTGCGCCATTGCTATCAAGGTACTTATGGCGCACCCCTAGGAGGTGCGCCATTGGTGTACCATTTTTTATGATATTTTTTCAAATATTTTCAAATAACAAATTTGATGATATTTTCAAATAACAAATTTGATGATATTTTTTCATATTCATAAATATTTTCAAATAACAAATTTGATGATATTTTTCACATTCATAAATGTTTTCAAATTTGATCGTCATTTTCTAAAAAAATATTAGATGCAAATAAAAATAAAAAACGATTAATGGCGCACCAGGGAAAGGTGTGCCATTGTTATTACTGTGTTTATGGTGCACCCCTAGATGGTGCGCCATTGCTAACCTTCCCACCTGTATGTAGGTGTGTTATTTCCATCTCGCTGTCCCTCCCTCGCCAGATCCCCATCGTCCTTCGTGCCCGCTCCACCGCCACCGACGACCCCCCGCACCCGACGACCCCCGCGCCCCCTTCGCCGCCGGAGTCGCCGCCGGAGCACTAGGAGGAGGAGGCCCGCGTCCACCAGGAGAGGAGGCCCGAGCACCTCGCGACCTCCCCGCAGTCTATCCCCGCCTCCCCCAAGCTCGCCGTCTCCGCTCTCCGTCGTCTCTGCTCCGGCCACCACCTCATCATGGTCAGGTAATCTTCATTGCCCTCCTCCATCTGCATCTCTTCTCCTCTCCCCCCCGGCCATGCCCTCTTCTTCTTTCTTTTGCTAGGTTTAGGTCAAATCCCTCTCGAATTTAGGTCAAATTAGGTTCAAAAAAATTGCTAATGTTGGTCAAATTAGCAAGTGTCCATCTTCCTGTGTAGGCATGGCGATGATTTTTTTAGAATGGGGATTAATTTAGGAAGCAAAACTTGGTCAGATGGGCCTCCTAATCATGTTAAATGCAAAGTTGCTAAATACAATCTTTTCAAAGCTTATAAGCCACAACTAACATTCGCCAATGCACATAGTTTATCGATATATGTCAGGTTGAAGATAATCCAATTCTATGCAATTTAGTTCAAATAGTACACTGATGATAAAGAGATTCAGAGTCATATTGCATCTACTCCCCTTGACATTGTTCTGCGACTCTGGTGGAGCAAAACATCATTCTCGGTTCAGATATGACTAGTCCACCTGGGCTGAACTGATAAACACACCACCTTGACTAAACTGATAAGCACCCCACCTTGACTGAACTGATACAAGAAAAAAAGAGTCCCACTCTTGCTAGAATTTGTCCGGACTGAACTTTTATTTTGAATAGGGAATATCGATTTTGTTGGCTCACAAACAAATGTGTTATGTGTGGAGCACCAGGGGAGCAGTCCTTGGATTACGCTCTAATCCTTCTGAATAATTATTTACAGTACACAGTAAGCATTGCTTCCATCAAAATTGTGTCATATAAAAACATCACTGTGAAAAGAGTCGTACTGTAGGAAACTGAAGAATCATTCATCAGTTTGGCATCATGTGTGTACCCTGTTTTGTTTGCTTTTTTGGTTTGTTTTCTTCTATAAGCTGATCCTTTAGCATCATGTACCCTATTTCTTTCGCAATTTCCTGTTTACGTTTAATTGGTGGCATGTATTTCATATGTTCTATAGCATTAAGGCTACATAGCATGCCATTTTTGTTCCTTGTATTAATTGCTTCCCCTACATTTTTGCAGGTTTAAGTGAAAAAAGAGGAAGAAAGGATAATCAGGGTAGGGTTTCATGGCGAGAAGACATATATATTGCTGGGTTTTGTCTCCGACCATTGTGTCATTATGATATTGGGGGGTTTTGTCTCCGACCATCATGTCGTGATGATATTGTGGGGTGTTGTGGGGTTGCAGCAGGGCGGGGGTGGGATAATGATTTTGCAGGTACCCCGAGAGGCCCTTGAGTTTGTCGGAATGTCGATTAACTTCTGTTCCGGCAAATTCGCGTACTCCATATGTCCTATTTTCAGCAAAGGTCATGCTGAAATTTTCCGTGAATTTTAGCATGACTTTGCTAAAAATAGGACATATGGGGTACTTGCGACTAATGCATGCGCCGGTGTATCTTAGTACTTAATTAAGTAGGATCAACTGTTTTTTGTCCATCACTCGATAAACTACATGTATGTGTATTTAGCATGACTTTTTTAGGCAACACAGTGGGTGATCTTCCAACTGCATTTTTTCAAAGAAGATGCAAATGAATGAAATTGGCTCACTGTGCCAAGGGAAATCAAGATCAATGTAGGACAGATGCAGTTGATTTGCTGTTCTTATGGAATAAATAATAGATGATTAACTGGAACCATTTAATATAGGACTTGCAAGTAGCTGTGCTTGCAAGCAGTAGCCCTTCTCTCTTCTTCTCATTTCTCTCATCTCCACACAAAATTAAAACTACTCCACACAAAATTTTCAAAGCTTTTCAAAGTTGTGCTTGCAATTTTATTTAATTAAAACTACTTCACACAAAATTAAATGAAACTTTTCAAACAAAAATGATTATATATATATGGAGTAAAGTTTCAGTATAGTTCCAAGCACAGTAAAGTTTCAGTAATGTTATGGAGTACTGAATGTTGCAATTTTGGTTCTCTGTAATTTTGCAATATTGCTTGCAGTCAATATTGCTTTAATCTGTGAAAATTGGAGTAGAATTATTGCTTGCTCTGTAGTGCATTTTTGCTAGGGACCTGATACTTCATAGTGGTGCATTTTTACTGCAACCTAAACTGGAGTAAACTAGAGTAGGACCTGATACATTTAAGCCATTTACTAGCACTTCTTGACTAAGACAATTCCTAACAATTTCTGTAGATTTCCAAAATTCAATTTTGTACCGCACACCGAAGCCCCAAGAAAGAAAACTGCAATCTGAAACAGATGATCAATTTTTAGCCCTTGGATTAGTTTAGTATTTTTTCACACACTCAGACACCCTTGCTTGCCATGTTTGTGAGAGAGATACTTAGCGGATACAAGAAGAAGGGGGTTAGGAAGGGACTTGGACCTTAACAACAACACACTAACAGGTTCCATCCCAAAACACCTATGCAATAACACAAACATCTCTCAATTGTTCCTTGACAATAACCAAATTTTTGGTGACATTCCTCGAGAATTGGGTTATTTGGTCAACTTAGAGATCATGTTCCTTGACAATAACGAAATTTTTACCAAACTTTTTTCCTATTTAGAGCGAACATGGCCCACAACAATGAGGCTGGCAGTTCGGGCAAGCAATTCTGGGAGCTGTCCCAGGAGATGGAGGAAGAACCTCACAGTTATGAGGACACCGCGGAAGACACTGATCCCGACTACACAACCCCTAGTGGCGTCGGGGATGACACCACTGATGGTGCCGCTGAGGATGCCACCACTGATGATCATAGCGCACGCACAGATGGCAGCCAACCGAAGAGGCAACGGAAGGACCGGCGCCCGAACATGCTCGGCACCGTCAAGCAGGAATTTACCAAAGTGTCCTCCAGTGGGCATCCAACGGCGCCCAAAGAATTAGTCAGTGGGTACTCGGGACAACTCGGGTGCATTCTCCGGAGCACCTTCTCGATCAACACCGAGAACCTAAGGCATCATGATTGAGGGAATTTGCGCAACCTCCTCTTCACAAAGCTGCATGAATGATACAAGTTCCCCGGTGACGTCGCAAACACACGCCTCTCAGGGAATAAAGTGAACAGTGCCGCCCTCACGAAGATGAGCACGGCCCTGACTACTTGGAGAGTCGCGGTGAGGAGAAGGATTCTAAGAGGTGATAGTTATGAGAAGATCAAGGAGACAAATCCTTCAATCAGCGAAGCTGACTACAAGGAGTTCAAGATCAAGTGCGAGAGCAACGCAACCGCGGAATCAAGTCAGTGGAGGAAAGATATGCAGGACTTGAACTTAGGGGTCCACAAACTCGGTCCCGGCGGTTATAGAGTGGCGGAACCTATATGGGACAATGAGGACGCGGAGCGTGCCGAGCAAGGCCTACCGCCCCTCTTCGATAAATACCGTGACAAGCAGACCAGGAACTATGTCAGGGCCCGGTACAAGGTGGACCCAGTAACGAAGGATCTTACCACGGATCCGAAGACCAAGGCGCTTGAGCTTGTTCTGGTAAGGAATACACCCCCGCTAAATAGCTCCATATGGTTGCATTCTAATTAATGAAGCCAAATTTCTAAATGGTTCACATTCCTTCCGTAGGACACTGAAAGCAATAGCGCGGGGTCGCCTCAGAGCTCCCCTTGGGACAACACTTTAAATAGGGCGTTGAACGTAATGAAAAACTAGGATAAGTTCAGTAAGCCGTTGTCAGCTGGTCGTGTGGCCGGCAAGGCTTGTCCACGAAATGGTCAGAATACTATAACGCTGGGCAAAAGGAGAGAAAGACCAGCTGTCGGTGTCAAAATCGGCGGATCTTGGGTAGGGGGTCCCGAACTGTGCGTCTAGGCGGATGGTAATAGGAGACAAGGGACACGATGTTTTTACCTAGGTTCGGGCCCTCTCGATGGAGGTAAAACCCTACTGCTTGATTAATATTGATGATATGGGTAGTAGAAGAGTAGATCTACCACGAGATCAGAGAGGCTAAACCCTAGAAGCTAGCCTATGGTATGACTGTTGTTCGTCCTACGGACTAAAACCCTCCAGTTTATATAGACACCGGAGAGGGCTAGGGTTACACAGAGTCGGTTAAAATGGGAAGAGATCTACATATCCGTATCGCCAAGCTTGCCTTCCACGCCAAGGAAAGTCCCATCCGGACACGGGACGAAGTCTTCAATCTTGTATCTTCATAGTCCAGGAGTCCGGCCAAAGGCTATAGTCCGGCTATCCGGACACCCCCTAATCCGGGACTCCCTCAGTAGCCACTGAACCAGGCTTCAATGACGACAAGTCCGGCGCGCAGATTGTCTTCGCCACTGCAAGGCGGGTTCCTCCTCCGAATACTTCATAGAAGATTTTGAACACAAGCATAGTGTCCGGCTCTGCAAAACAAGTTCCACATACCACCGTAGAGAGAATAATATTTGCACAAATCTAATCTGCCGACGTATTCCGCAGCATGACATCACGCCCTGGCCAAGCCTTTATTCGAATCATTTTACTGTCCGACCTCAGCGCGTTTAGCGAGGTGGTTTCCTTGGCACATCTTGTCAAAGCAGAGATCGTGTCCCCTTATTCCGGGATTCTCATCAATACGGGCGTGGGTAACCCAACCGTGTCATTAATTACGGCGCTTGGGAGATAAGCGAGTTTTACCAGGCTAGTGGGGGCACATAGTTTCGTCCACCCATATAAGGGGATAAGGATCCACCTTTTTCATCTATGCCTTCTTCCTCCTTCGCTTATCCATTTCCGCGTACTCGAGCTCCAGCGCCCAAGTCCGCACTTCCCACCTCGACCTTCTCCAGCCATGTCTGGAGCGGGAGGCAGGTGGATGGCCTCCTCCGTCACGGAGGGGCACATCAAAAAGTTGAGGAAAGCCGGATACTTGTCCAACGACATTGCGCACTGATTCCCCGACGAGGGGCAGCTCGTCCCCACCGCCAGGCCCCATGAGAGGGTGGTGTTCCTCCCCCATTTCCTCCGCGGACTGGGCTTCCCACTCCACCCATTTGTCCGGGGGCTCATGTTCTACTACGCCCTGGATTTCCACGTCTGGCCCTGAACTTAATCCTCAACATCTCGGCGTTTATCGTCGTGTGCGAGGCCTTCCTCCGCATCAAGACCCACTTCGGCTTATGGCTGAAGACCTTCAATGTCAATCCGAAGGTAGTGGGCGGCCAGCAAGCGGAGTGCGGAGGCGCCATGGTGGGCAAGATGCCCAATGTTATATGGCTTGAGGGCTCCTTCGTGGAAACCATCAAGGGGTTCTACATCACTGAGCCGCGTGACCCTGAATGGGCAGCGGCCCCCGAATTCCAATCTGGCATCCCCACACGGCTCACCTCCTGGAAAGAGAAGGGCCTGACATGGGGTAATTTGGAAGAGCAGACCGGACTCCAAACTTGCGTCCAAAACCTGGTGGACAAGAAGGTTAAACTTGTCAACATAGTCCAGGTCATGCTCATCCGCCGGATCCTCCCGTGTCAACGACGGGCTTTCAACTTGTCGGAGTTCGACCCGGCCCAGCACCAAACTATGACCAGGCTCTTTGACACAATGCACGAGGATGCCTTGAGGGTGCTATTCAAGGGCGCCGAGGTTCCCCCTCCCATTACCGAGGATCGCGGATTCTGCGTGAAGCGCCAAGCCAATGTAGTAAGCTTGTTTTACCCTTTACGGGATACTTGTTTTTCATAGTCTCACTCTATGCGCGATCTAAGCTCCCGTTCCTTTGACAGGACTGGCAGAAGACGGTCGGACAGATCGACTGTCCGCCTCCTTTGCCCGAAGGCCCAGCCGATGCCCGCCTGGCGAAGCTGCTGGTCCCGGCATCTTACGTGGTGCCAGAGAAGAAGGCCAAGAACAAGGCCACGGGAACTCGAAAGAGTTCCCGGTGCCCGATGGTTTCGGGTTCATCGTCCTATGACTCCGAAGCGCACTCCTCCCACGAAGACGAGGAGGAGGAAGAAGAGGCCTCTCCCCCTCCAGCGGGGGGAGGAAAGAAAAGGAAGGCCACCCCAACTAGGGGGGCCAGAGGGTCCAAGAAGGGAAGGACCCTTCCTCCGGACTACTCCACCAACGATGACAACAACGACGAGGAGTGGCCATCCAGGGCCAAGCCCCTGGCAGAATCGTAAGTATCCTGATACCAGAATAACTCATGGCATTCCTTTATTGCACAGTATCCTCTGACGTTGAATATAATCGTGTAGTCCGCCCAAGGCCCGGCTCGACGCTTTGTTGAGCGGCTCCCTGGATTCGTCGGATGTGAATAGTCTTTCACTCCCGACTGCTACCTCCCCTCGCCCTGCGGACGATGCCGAGGTGGAGGCCCAAAAGGGGCCAAGCCATGAGGAGGTGGTCCTGGAGGCGCCGCAAGGCGACCTCCCGGACTCCAGGCGCAAAGGGGATAAAACCCCAAAGGGCTCTAAGTCCGGCCCTGGGCCAGATACCGCACCGGAACCTTCAGTGGTTCCGGAGTCCGGCAGGCGGCCCCCTAGTAAGAAGGGCAAGCCTATGATGCCGGTGATCTCCGTCCAACCGGAGGCACCGGATAATTTGCTAGAGGTGCTTAACGGCGCCTCCATCGACGAGGAGCACCGCACTATTATGAGTGCGGTGATCCAGAAGGTTCAGTCCGCCAAGAGCGGGCTGACGAAAGCCTGTGCCAGCCTTCTAACAGGCTTTGAGGTATGTATTTAAGATATGTAAAAATATTACCGCATAGACAGTAGCCCCTGATGCTCAGTTTGGTGTTCGGAAAGAAAAGCCGAACTGAGGATCTAAAAAGATATACGCACGAGTCTAAAATAAGTATGTCAATATGGGAATGCAGGCTGCGCTACTGACCTCTACCGCACTGACTGCGGAGGTTGGTGCATTGAAGCAGAGCCTTGAGCGGTCGGAGAACGAGCTCGGCCTTGCCAAGAAGCAGCTCGAGGACAAGGAAGGTAAGTAGTACCTTATGTAAGTATATAAAAAGATCTGGTTGCAAATAATGACAGGACCAACATGAGTATTATAGGGGCCACAACCGAGGTGACGACCCTGAAGGAAGCGCTGTCCAAGGCCGAAGACAATGCGTCCGTGGAGCGCACCAAGCAAGAAAAGCAGGAGGTGCGGGTGGCGGAGGTGCAGCAAGAGATCCACGCTCTTGTGAAAAACATGAGAGTTTGGAGCTTGACTCAAAGACTCGAGAGTCCGAGCTTGCCTCGGCCCTTGAGAGTGCCAAATCTGCCAAGGTCGAAGCCCAAAAAGCCCTCCAGGAAATTGAGGCGATGAAGAAGATAGAGGCGGGTAAGGCATTCTTTATGCAAAGCAAGCATGTGAAAGTGAATTACTTGTTACTTACCCGAGTCCGGAGGTCTCCAAGAGCATTCGCAGATTTGCCCCATAGTGTGTCTGACGCTGCCGCATTCTACCGAGCCGAGGGAGGGAGCTCGACAGAGAAGGTGTTCTGGTCCCAGTATGTTGAGGCCGGACACCCGGTGCCCTTGAGCGACCAGCTGAACAAGCCATGAAGGGCCTTATAGTCCGGTTATGGCCTGGGGAGGTCATGCCTGGGAGCTACTTTGGGCTGGTGAGGCGGCTGGCGGATTCCTGTCCACGGCTTGAAGTCATCAAGCGCTCCGTATGCATCGAAGGCGCCCGTAGGGCCCTTGCCCATGTTAAAGTACACTGGGGCAAGATGGATGCTGAGAAGCTGGTGACAGATGGGCCACCGGAGGGGAAGGAGCATCGCAAGCCCGAGATGTATTATGAGGGCGTCCTGAAGGGTGCCTGCCTTGTGGCGGATGAGTGTTCCAAGGATGTAATTTATGAGTAAACTCGCTCGTGTTATCCTGTGCGCGGAAAACTTGTTCACATGCGCTAAGCAACACTTTTTGAATTTAAAATATTACCTTCTGTGCGGCCGTTTATTATATCTGAGAGATGGCGAGTCGTCGGCTTCTACCCCCATGCCACGAGTGCTGGTGTGTTCGGGATAAACCTGAGCGCTCTTGTTCCCATTCTTGGGTCCTTCGAGGGAGGCGCTCAACACAACGAACAAGGCAATCGGACTATAATGCTTTATCACTCTCACTTAGCCATAGAATTCTATAATTTTAAATTTCGGCGAAGCCCCTAGTATTCGGAAGACCAAGTTCGGGGCGCTATCCACGCCTAGGCCGGACAAAGCGCCATAAGTCTTTAGGGACTCGAAACCTCTCGAACAGCAACCGACTCTCACCCTATCATGACGGTCAGTTTGAGCTTTCTCCACTGAGGTGCTTAATCCAGCTCAACCGAGGCACAATCGCAGTAGTTCTCCCAGCGCTACCTTAACCGATATAATGGAACGTGAGGTACCAAAACATGGGAGCCGGGCAAACCCAACTATTGACCCAAGGCATGATTCAGAGCCGATGCATATAATGCTATAAGTTCAGGGTGCCGCACTCGTGAGAGTGTTCGGACTTCTCTCACCATATTCTGGGGTACTTGAGCCCCTGGTGTATTGGCCGTACCAAAGTGTACGGTTGCATAATGTCATAACTGAACATATGTACACAAAAAATGAATGCAATAATAGACAAGAGCTATGTATTGTTTATCAAAAGGCTGCTGTGAAAGCAGAAGGATACAAAGTGCGATAAGCAAGAGATGGGATTATTTGACATGTCCCCCCTCCAGGGGCAAGCTGCAAGACTTTATGTAAGACAGGTATTTAGCTCGTTATAGAGACCACCTGGACATTCGACGTAGCTTGCTGCCTCCCTGGCTGTTGCATCGTGTGTTCAGCGATTGTACTGCCGGACAGGCCTCCCGGAGAGTGGAGTCCTAAAAGTAAGAGAAAGAAATGACAAAATTGGGAGCCCCTAGTGCGGTTGACCCACCTTTTGGGCGTGCCGTGGTTGTGCCCCCCCCATTATGCCCATGGTATTTCTAGAGCGTAATTATGTACGTGTAGTACTTGTTTCGCAATTTCGCAAGGGCTGGGGTTCTGGCCACACTGCTACGCTTGCTCGGAACGTGCCAGGCGGTCCTGTTGTAGGTTACTCCGGGCGCGCTTGACGGTGTCCGGATGTTGAATAGTCGGACTGGAGAATTGCCTTGAGAGGCTACTTTATACTTCCTCCGCGAGGGCCGCCGTATGCTCCTCCGTTCGGAGAGAGCGTTCGGTGTTTCCATTGATCGTAATGACTCCTCGAGGGCCTGGCATCTTGAGCTTGAGGTATGCATAATGCGGCACCGCATTGAACTTTGCAAATGCGGTTCGTCCGAGCAGTTCATGATAGCCACTGCGGAATGGGACTATGTCGAAGATTAACTCCTCACTTCGGAAATTATCCGGGGATCAAAAAACCACTTCGAGTGTAACTGAGCCTGTACAGTTGGCCTCTACACCTGGTATGACGCCTTTAAAGGTCGTCTTTGTGGGTTTAATCCTTGAGGGATCTATGCCCATTTTTTGCACTGTATCCTGATAAAGCAGGTTCAGGCTGCTGCCGCCGTCCATAAGGACTCTAGGGAGGTGAAATCCGTCAACGATTGGGTCTAGAACCAATGCGGCGAATCCGCCGTGGCGGATGCTAGTGGGGTGGTCCCTTCGATCAAAAGTGATCGGGCAGGAGGACCACGGGTTGAACTTCGAGGCGACTGGCTCCAACGCATATACGTCCCTGGGTGCACGCTTCTGCTCCCTATGGGGATGTGGGTTGCGTATATCATGTTCACCGTCCGCACTTGTGGGGGAAAGCCCTTCTGTCCCCTATTGCTCGGCGACCGGGGCTCCTCCTCCTCATCGCTATGCAGCCCCTTGTCTCTGTTTTCGGCACTTAACTTGCCTGCCTGCTTGAACACCCAACAATCCATGTTGGTGTGATTGGCTGGTTTTTCAGGGGTGCCGTGTATCTGGCATGAGCGATCGAGTATTCGGTCCAAACTGGACGGGCCCAGAGTATTTCTTTTGAATGGCTTTTTCCGCTGACCGGGTTTAGAGCCTCTAAATCCGGCATTAACTATCGTATCCTCAGCATTGTCGCCGTTAATGCGGCACTTGTGCTTGTTGCGACGCGACCTGCCATTGCTATCCTTGGTATCCGAATGACCAGGGCTCTTGGTCATGTTATTACTACAAGCTAGCCAGCTGTCTTCTCCCGCACAAAAGCGGGTCATGAGTGTTGTGAGGGCTGCCATGGATTTCGGCTTTTCCTGTCCTAGGTGTCGGGCAAGCCATTCGTCACGGATGTCATGTTTGAAGGCTGCGAGGGCCTCTGCGTCCGGACAGTCGACTATTTGATTTTTCTTGGTTAGGAACCGTGTCCAGAATTGTCTGGTCGATTCCTCTGGATGCTGAATTATGTGGCTTAGGTCATCGGCGTCTGGTGGTTGCACATAGGTGCCCTGGAAATTGTCGAGGAATGCGGCTTCAAGGTCTTCCCAGCAACCAATTGACTCTGCTGGTAAGCTGTTAAACCAATGCCGAGCTGGTCCTTTAAGCATGAGTGGGAGGTATTTGATAGCGTGTAGATCATCACCGCGGGCCATGTGGATATGAAGGAGATAATCCTCGATCCATACCGCAGGATCTGTTGTGCCATCGTATGATTCGATGTTTACGGGCTTAAAACCCTCGGCGATTTGATGATCCATTACTTCATCTGTGAAGCATAGTGGGTGTGCGGCGCCTCTGTACTGGGCTATATCACGCGTAGCTCAAATGAGCTTTGTCAGCTGTGTTCGGCCTGGCCGTATTGGCCATATTGTAATGCCCCGGATTCGTTGCACCAGGTGTCCGCTAGTTATTCGCCGTCATTGCCACGTCATTTGCTTGCGTGTTGCATTTTGTCATGTCATCATGTGCATTTCATTTTGCATACGTGTTTGTCTCATGCATCCGAGCATTTACCCCATTGTCCGTTTTGCAATCCGACACTCCTATGTCCTTCGGCGTCCCCCTTTTGTCTCTTGTTGTAAGTGGGTGTTAAACTTTCTCGAAATGTCCCGAGGTTTGCCAAGCGGCCTTGGTATAGCACCGGTAGACCGCCTGTCAAGTTTCGTGCCATTTGGAGGTCGTTTGATACTCCAACGGTTAACCGGGTAACCGTAAAAGCCTCTTTGTGTTGCAGCCCAACACCCCTCCATAGTGGCCCAAAACCCATCCAAACCCCCTCCATGCTCTCGGTCGTTCGATCACGATCGTGTGGGCGAAAACCGCACCTCATTTGGAGTGTCCTAGCTCCCTCTACCTATAAAAATGCCTCCCCCTCCGAAATTCTGGGTCCAAACCCTAAAACTTCCCCCGCCGCCACCGGACATGTCCGCCGCCTGACGGACGTCCCGCGCCACCGCCCCGGACCAGTGAGATGTCGCCACCTCTCCCGCGGGTCAGCTGCGCCCGCGCGACCCGCCAGGCCCGCCGCTGGCCCCCGCGGCCCATCTCCGCACCCCGCCGCCTCTCTCGCCGGCGCCTGCCACGCT